>NW_021941525.1:135000-140000 GCF_902148855.1 Sphaeramia orbicularis | reverse complement strand
ACTGATCCAGACTGGACTGGACTGATGCTGGAGGGTCTGCAGTCTGGTCCTTCCAGGTTCACATCAGATTTGTTGTTGTTTTTTTCTTATATCAGCTGTTATTTCATATTTTGGGTCAATGTGCGCTCCTTCAATACGTCCGTGTGGAACTTGCACGGATTTAAAGTTCCGCATTGAACGACGTCTTTCGTTCCTTTTTCTTTTTCTCATCATTCTGTGTCGTTTGGGTTCAGCTGTGGACCGAACCCAACAGGTGTGAACTGAAACGGTTCGGTACGTGTACCATTACAGGCCTAACATATATATATATATATATATATATATATTTTTTTTTTTTTTTTTTTTTTTTTTTTTTTGAGGGGAGGTGGGGTGATCAACCAGTCTCAGAATTCTTGATCGTCCCCATTCACTGGGGCACTGTAAAGGGGGGGGGGGGGGTAAACATGACATTCATGGGGCCCATCATTTGTGGGGGGTTCACAGAGCAGAGGAGGGGGTCCAGTGGATACAGGCTAGAAGTTGTGAAAATTTTGTGTAAGATCCACTGGATAAAAAAGGCCTAGAAGTCTGGAATCGGATGCTGAAAGCATGTTAACTTTCAGTTTTGTTTTCATGTTAGCAAGTGATGCCCCCCCCCCGCTTCGACAGATCCGCAAGATCCTGAATTTTATGAAAGGGCCCACAGCGTAGGTAGCGGTAGCGGCACCCCCTGCTGGGACCTGTTCTCCAAAAATACCTTTTCAGGGCACTGACGATACCAGAGTCATGTGACCAAAGGACCAAACCATATGATGTGTGATGGTGTGGACGGGGGGGAGGGGGGTCGTTCCTCTGGGTTTGTCTCTCTACAAGCAACATGTATTGAAGCTGAGGCTATGAAAACACTTTTTAACAACGTCAAAGGAAAGGTCGAGGTTGAGCTGAAACGTCTAAATGTGGCTTCATGTGCGTACTGTACGTCAGTCACTTCCACATCTCCACTGTCTCTCAGCCTTTGTCCACACACTGGTTTAAATGTCCACCATCCAAAACAGACTACCTGTAGCTGACCGTAGACGACTGTTTCTGTTCTTTCTTCATGTGAACAAGTGCACTGTACCGACTTTAGGATTCTCAAACTGCAACCTTCCCACGCAGCTGTCGAGTTTTTAATTCGACACTAATGATCTTTTTCTTTGGATAAATTCACATCCTCTCAGTCACGTTTTTTAACTTGTAAATGTCCAGTTCTCTCAGATTATACATGTCTTTAATATGAAACCAGTATTGTGTGCCTTTATTCAGATACAGGTAACGAGTCTTTTGTAGAAAGAAGGAAAATAACCAGTTAGGAGACATTCTGCCCAATACATTTTAATCTTATTGTGTTTGTTTTAAAATTAAACTAAATCTTCTGACTGTAACGTAGTGTCCTGTTTGTGCTTTTAATTGAGTTTCACTGCTGATTGGATTGTTATAAGAGGGTTCTCAAACTCCTGTTGTTTCAGGTTCTACATTCAGTCTGATTTGATCTGCAGTGGACCCAACCAGTCCAATAAGAACAGAAGAACCCAGAAATAATGACAACTGACGATTGTTTTTGTGCAAAAAATAACAATCAGGTATGCCAATATTTACATTTACAAACTATCCAAACAAAAAGGATGTGAATAACCTGAAAAAAAATGAATTTTTTAGTTAATGTAAGTACAATTTTATCAATATTCTGCCTCAATTTATCATTTCTACATGTTCATTACAGATCAGATCTACAAAGACACAAAACATTAAGTAAAAGGCAAAATTTTGTTAAAATTGCACTGAATTTTCTTTAGACATTTCAAGTTGTTCATATTTTATTGTTAAAGGATGGTTTCTTAAAGTAAATATTTTCATAATTTAATGTTTTTTGCACTGAATCAAGAGAAAAAATTGGTGTTGTCATTATTTATAGGTTATTATGACGTAATCTTTGAGTTCGATGCCCTAACTTGCACTTTGCAAAATTTATATTTATACATGTGCATCACAGCTTTCAGATCACAGTGGATCTACAAATACACAAAATATTTAGAACAGGCAGAATGTTGGTAAAATTCTACATACGTCTCTTAAGAAATTTCATAGTTCATATTTGTTCAGGTTATTCACATTTTTTGTAAAAGGATAGTCTATAAATATAAACATTTTTGTGTAATTTTACTTTTTTTTTTTTTTTTTTTTTTTACACAAAAAAAAGACAAAAAATGTGCATTTTTCATCATTTATAGGTTGTTATGATTGTATTTCACTGGTCTGACCCACTTCAGATTGAATTGACCTAAAGTCATTTTCACATCTTTGATTGTTCATATCTTCAGTGTAATTTTTGCATTTCATAAATTCATCCCAGGGCCAGATTAGACCCTTTGGTGGGCCGGATTTGGCCCCCGGGACGCATGTTTGACACCTGTGTTATAGAAGAGGTATGAGTCGGGTGTTGTGATATGAGTTAAGTTTATTATCCACTGATCAAAAAAGAAAGCACCTCAATCATCTTAATCTTCCAAAGCTTTTGAAGATCAGTTTGTTCAAGCCCGAAGGCCATTGGAGAAGGGGCGGGCCATGTTAGTGTGAAATGGAACACAGATGGAGATGGACTGGACATGAGGAACCACACAGACCAGAGAAACCACACAGGAGCCAAGAATGATCAGCTGCTGAAGATGTTTGACTTTGACAGAGGGAAGACTGGAGGTGAGGATGACGGAGGAAGGACGGGTGCAGAACACCAAGGAAAAGGGGATGAGCCAAAACAGATGCAATTAGCAACTGGTCTGAGCCTACCGGGGTGTCTGAACGGAAAATACTCACATGTGAACGACCACGGCACGGAAAGATTCAGTGAAAATACAAAACTGTTTTTTGAACCTTATCAGTTAAAACTAAGAGTGTGTTTGTCCTTAGTGGGTAGTAGGGATGTAACGATTATTGGTATAATGATAACCGGTGGTAAAACCACAGACCGTTAGTATTACCGTTTAAATTCTAATTCTCATGATAACTGTGTTTGATTAATGCACTCTTCCGGAGAAAATGCCTACGTAAGGATCTGCTTTAATGTCAAATATTTGAGTACAGTTTTATTTTTCTATACCTAATATTTGGAACCAATATACACTTTTAAAGTCTGTGAAAAGGTTCGTTAAACATCTGTGTGTTATTTATGCAAAAAATTATATACATTTTTCAAATTGGACTTTATATTTCTTTGTGTGTTTTCTGTCCTTTTATGTTTTTATAGTAGGTTAAAGTGAAAAAATAATAGACAGATGATCTAGATGAAGTTGTGCTGAAAAAACAGATCCAAACATGGGTATAGTAAACATTTGTTTCTATAGTATATAAAGGCCAAATCAAAAGGACTGAAAAACAGACAGAATAGACTCAGACCACTAAGGGTTAATATGTGAATGTTTCTGACACAGAAGGAACAATGTGCCAATTACTTTATTTGTTTTTTTGGTTGTTCTGGTTTGTTTTTTTTTTAAATACAACTAGGTTAAATTTTTTCAGTGTGTGTATTTGTACTTTTTGAACATTTTGAGCACAATTTCAATAATACCATGATAATAATGATAACCGTCATCATTTTGGTCACAGTTACTGTGATCTGAAATGTTCATCTGGTTCCATCCCTAGTTGGTAGTGCAAGAAAACAACTTTTCAATCAAAATAACACATCTTCAAAGGATCAGTGGCTCTGGCGGCGGCAGTGGGGGTGGGGCGTGTCTTAGGACAATTTCCCACAGCGTACCTGAGCCCGTTGGACCCAAAAGTCCGCTTAATTTTATCCATGTGAATGCAAGCGTTCCGTGCTCCAGTACTGTACCCGAGTCCAGCTCAGAGGTTAGTCCTGGCTCTGGACTGCGTGGACTCCAGTACGGTACGTTGGCGTGTGAAAGCGATCCCTACCTGAGAACGGACGTGACCTAATCACCACTCCGACAACAGAGATTCTACCTGTTAAAGGTGGATTTTCCGTCCTCTGTCTCCAAGTGTTTACTCCTGGAGGATCGTGTCGGTGTCTGGGAAATGGTTTAACAGTCTGCTTTAATCCTGCTCTAAATGTAAACGGTCATGACAGAATTTTTGTTACGATGTGGTGCTATATAAATTAAATTTGATCAATTGGTTGGTTGGTTGAGTGCAATAACATGCATCTGTGGTTCAATAAAACATTCACCAACAGCTTTATATTTTGGTAAACACTGCAGCTACATCCAACAGCAGCGTGTAACCCAGTGTTTTTCAACCTTGGGGTCTGGACCCCACGTGGGGTCGCCTGGAATTCAAATGGGGTCACCTGAAATTTCTAGTAATTGATAAAAATAAAAACTTAAGTTGTCTTCAGTGTGAAGGGTATACAACTGTACAATCATCAGCCATCATCTCCATTTATCTCCATTCAAGCAGCGTTCAAAACCTGTTCAGTTACTGTTGAGTTCAGAACAGGGACGTAGAAGTCGTCCATGTCCTGTGTGATGCTTTCTGCTGTTTCATACTGGGGTTGTGGCTTTGAAACAGTCACCTTCTGGCACCTGGCGTTCAACTGTTATCACAGCTGGTAGTTCATGATGAATGCTGGTTACACTTTGGCCACATTGTTCCAATCAAAGTTAAAGGCTTCTGCTGCTCGTCAAAATCACCCCTACCATGAGGCTAAAGACGTTCATTTTGTCTTCTGTTTATGTAAATAGACTGTTTTCTTTAGTTCAGACAAGGTCTAGTTTTTGGATGTTTCCTGCTTGACAGTTTCCACTGTGACTCCAGTCTTCCTCAGAAGCGTCATCCGACGTGCTGCTGACGTGTCAAATGTTGGATCGAGGAGGCAATAGAGATCAGGAAGCGGGCTAGCGGCACCATCAACTGGGACGAGGGGGCGTGCACCCTCTGCACACCTGGGATTCCCTCCTCCACAGACCACCCAAGGCGGAGGAGGCGCGGTCGGCTCGACGGGCTCTGATTGGTCCGTCGAGCCG
>NW_021941525.1:75000-120000 GCF_902148855.1 Sphaeramia orbicularis | reverse complement strand
CAGACAGTGGTCTGGGGTCTTTCAGACAGTGGTCTGGAAAGAACGTGATGTTGCCCGGTATGGCGCAGCCGGGGCCCTACCCTGGAGCCAGGCCTGGGGTTGGGGCTTGAATGCGAGCGCCTGGTGGTCGGGCCTATGCCCACAGGGTCTGGCCGGGCCCAGCCTGAAGGAGCGACGTGGGCCCGTCCTCCGGTGGACTCACCACCCACCGAGGGAATCGTAGGGGCTTGGTGCTGTGTGGATTGGGTGGCAGTCGATAGCAGGGGGACCGACGACCCGATCCCCGGACGCAGAGTCTAGCTCTGAAAACATTTTCATTAACTGAAATAAATAAAAATCATAATTAAAAGAAAAAAACCAGAACTAACTGAAACTGTATTGTGTGTTTACTAAACTAACTAAAACAGATAAAATTCTGGATCAAATTCCCTTGGTTTTGGTCTTTGTCAATGTCAGATTGATGTTCAATGGATTTCTTTGTCTCTCTCAGTTTTCTGTGCTGTCTCCATACGACACTTTTTGCTCCGTCACTTGTGTTCACTTGTGGTTTCCAGTCGTCTTCTGGTCCCCACTCTACCTGGAAACATGGAGACTAAAGCAGCAGAGTCCTGTCTGGGATTGATTTGAATAGGAGCACAGAGAAGAAGAGAAAAGAGACCACTGAACTACAACTGAACTACAACTGAACTACAACTGAACTACAACTGAACTAAAACTAAACTACCACTAAACTACAACTGAACTACAACTAAACTACAACTGAACTAAAACTAAACTACCACTAAACTACAACTGAACTAAAACTAAACTACCACTAAACTACAACTGAACTAAAACTAAACTACCACTAAACTACAACTAAACTACAACTAAACTACAACTGAACTACAACTAAACTACAACTGAACTACAACTGAACTACAACTAAACTACAACTGAACTACAACTGAACTAAAACTAAACTACAACTGAACTACAACTAAAGTAAAACTACAACTAAACTAAAACTAAACTACAACTAAACTACAACTAAAACTAAACTACAACTAAACTGAACTACAACTGAACTGCAACTAAACTACAACTAAGCATTTAGAAAAAAAAGAAAACTAATAAAAACTATCAAACCTGCTCTAAAAACGAATTAAACTGAACTGAATTAGAGAAAAAAACGTCCAAACTAAATCAAACTAAACTAGAATGAAAAATCCAGAACTATTAGAACCTTGATGTGGGTCACTTCAGGACCTCTTTAGTGCACGTGGGTCACTTCAGGACCTCTTTAGTGCACGTGGGTCACTTCAGGGTCACATTTAGTTCAGACCCAAAAGGGATAGAAGTCGTATTTAATGTGGAATATGAACCAACACACACAAAAAATCCGATCTGACCCAAAAATCTGAACAGTGCGTTAGAGTTGCTGTGGGCGGAGCCTCAGTTAAAGGGGTCTTGTTCCTTGGACAGGCTCACTTTAAAGGTAGAGCGTCTCAAAGCATGTTTTCTACCTGAGTCCCTGAAGCCTGCTGATAAGAGGCTTATTTCCCCTGCAAACAGGAGGAGGAAGGAAAGCATGAAGGGAGGGAGGGAGGGAAGGCAGGAAGGATGAGGGAATCCCTGACGCTCTGCTCCTCAGGAGATCTGAACTCAAAGCAGGTTTACAGGAAATCAGACCTCAGAGAGAGAGAGAAAGAAAGAAAGAGAGAAAGAAAGAAAGAAAGAAAGAAAGAAAGAAAGAAAGAAAGAAAGAAAGAAAGAAAGAAAGAAAGAAAGAAAGAAAAAGAGGGGAGCAGAACGCTGAACTCATTCCAGGCTTGGGCTGTTTGTTACATAACACAACTGGTAGTTTAGGAGACAGTGGACAGTTCTTCACCTTCACACCAGGAGTGGACTGGAGGGAAAAGACCACGTGGGAATAAAGGTTCTAATAGTTCTGGATTTTTCATTCTAGTTTAGTTTGATTTAGTTTGGACTTTTTTTTCTCTAATTCAGTTCAGTTTAATTCGTTTGTAGAGCAGGTTTGATAGTTTTTATTAGTTTTCATTTTTTTCTAAATGCTTAGTTGTAGTTCAGTTGTAGTTCAGTTGTAGTTCAGTGGTAGTTTAGTTTTAGTTCAGTTGTAGTTCAGTTGTAGTTCAGTTGTAGTTCAGTTGTAGTTTACTTTAGTTGTAGTTCAGTTGTAGTTCAGTTGTAGTTCAGTTGTAGTTCAGTTGTAGTTCAGTTGTAGTTTAGTTGTAGTTCAGTTGTAGTTCAGTGGTAGTTTAGTTTTAGTTCAGTTGTAGTTCAGTTGTAGTTCAGTTGTAGTTCAGTTGTAGTTTACTTTAGTTGTAGTTCAATGGTAGTTTAGTTTTAGTTCAGTTGTAGTTCAGTTGTAGTTTAGTTGTAGTTCAGTTGTAGTTTAGTTGTAGTTCAGTTGTAGTTCAGTTGTAGTTTAGTTGTAGTTCAGTTGTAGTTCAGTTGTAGTTTAGTTGTAGTTTAGTTGTAGTTCAGTTGTAGTTTAGTTGTAGTTCAGTTGTAGTTCAGTTGTAGTTTAGTTGTAGTTCAGTTGTAGTTCAGTTGTAGTTTAGTTGTAGTTCAGTTGTAGTTCAGTTGTAGTTTAGTTGTAGTTCAGTTGTAGTTTAGTTTTAGTTTAGTTTTAGTCCAGTTGTAGTTTAGTTGTAGTTTAGTTTTAGTTCAGTTGTAGTTCAGTTGTAGTTCAGTTGTAGTTCAGTTGTAGTTCAGTTGTAGTTTAGTTGTAGTTCAGTTGTAGTTCAGTTGTAGTTTAGTTGTAGTTCAGTTGTAGTTTAGTTGTAGTTTAGTTGTAGTTCAGTTGTAGTTTAGTTGTAGTTCAGTTGTAGTTCAGTTGTAGTTCAGTTTTAGTTTAGTTGTAGTTCAGTTGTAGTTCAGTTGTAGTTCAGTTGTAGTTCAGTTGTAGTTTAGTTGTAGTTCAGTTGTAGTTCAGTTGTAGTTTAGTTGTAGTTCAGTTGTAGTTCAGTTGTAGTTCAGGTGTAGTTTAGTTGTAGTTCAGTTGTAGTTCAGTTGTAGTTCAGTTTTAGTTTAGTTGTAGTTCAGTTGTAGTTCAGTTGTAGTTCAGTTGTAGTTTAGTTGTAGTTCAGTTGTAGTTTAGTTTTAGTTTAGTTTTAGTCCAGTTGTAGTTTAGTTGTAGTTTAGTTTTAGTTCAGTTGTAGTTCAGTTGTAGTTCAGTTGTAGTTTAGTTGTAGTTCAGTTGTAGTTCAGTTGTAGTTTAGTTGTAGTTCAGTTGTAGTTCAGTTGTAGTTCAGTTGTAGTTCAGTTGTAGTTTAGTTGTAGTTCAGTTGTAGTTTAGTTGTAGTTCAGTTGTAGTTCAGTTGTAGTTCAGTTTTAGTTTAGTTGTAGTTCAGTTGTAGTTCAGTTGTAGTTTAGTTGTAGTTCAGTTGTAGTTCAGTTGTAGTTTAGTTGTAGTTCAGTTGTAGTTCAGTTGTAGTTCAGTTGTAGTTTAGTTGTAGTTCAGTTGTAGTTTAGTTGTAGTTCAGTTGTAGTTCAGTTGTAGTTTAGTTGTAGTTCAGTTGTAGTTCAGTTGTAGTTTAGTTGTAGTTCAGTTGTAGTTCAGTTGTAGTTTAGTTGTAGTTCAGGTGTAGTTTAGTTGTAGTTCAGTTGTAGTTCAGTTGTAGTTCAGTTGTAGTTCAGTTGTAGTTTAGTTGTAGTTTAGTTGTAGTTCAGTTGTAGTTTAGTTGTAGTTTAGTTGTAGTTCAGTTGTAGTTTAGTTGTAGTTCAGTTGTAGTTTAGTTGTAGTTTAGTTGTAGTTTAGTTGTAGTTCAGTTGTAGTTTAGTTGTAGTTCAGTTGTAGTTTAGTTGTAGTTCAGTTGTAGTTTAGTTGTAGTTCAGTTGTAGTTCAGTTGTAGTTTAGTTGTAGTTCAGTTGTAGTTCAGTTGTAGTTCAGTTGTAGTTCAGTGGTCTCTTTTCTCTTCTTCTCTGTGCTCCTATTCAAATCAATCCCAGACAGGACTCTGCTGCTTTAGTCTCCATGTTTCCAGGTAGAGTGGGGACCAGAAGACGACTGGAAACCACAAGTGAACACAAGTGACGGAGCAAAAAGTGTCGTATGGAGACAGCACAGAAAACTGAGAGAGACAAAGAAATCCATTGAACATCAATCTGACATTGACAAAGACCAAAACCAAGGGAATCTGATCCAGAATTTGTATGTGTTTTAGTTAGTTTAGTAAACACACAATACAGTTTCAGTTAGTTATGGGTTTATTCTTTTAATTATGATTTTTATTTATTTCAGTTAATGAAAATGTTTATACAATTCCAGTTTTCGTCATTTCACTAGTTTTCGTTAACGATAATAACTTTGCTAGGGATGATGCTGCGTTCCCGTTCCATCCTTCTACTGGTGTAAATGCACTGGAATGTTTAGTCAAACCTGGGACTTCCACCTGAACTCGGACTAGATCCATGTTCTCCCAGTTCTGAGTTCTGACGTCACGTAGTAATGGTGCCCCCCCCGGATGTGGTGTTCATGCAGATTGTTTATTAAAACAAGGTATCTGACATTATTTATCTGTAAATGTTCTGTATAATCAGCAGCTGCTCTAGCGTTAGCTAGTTTTCAGTCCAATGAGTGACAGAATAAATTCAAACCAAATCTGAATCCAAATCTACAAAGAACATCAAAGGTAGAACAGCTTCTCTGTCCTTATGCACCATTTTCCCTCCTCTGTTTACCTCAAATAAGCAAAGAACAAACACCTTTGGGATAGAAATGACTATAAATGAACAGAACGTAAACAAACCACCATGCTGGTTTGTTTACATCTAACTCCCACAATTCCTTGCACTCAGGCAGTTTGGCGTGACTTTCCTGGAACGTTACAAAGTCGTGAGTTGTGGTTTGAAGTCGTTACTTACAGGCTCAAAAAACAGCCTGGGACGCAGCATTAGTACCTGAGCAGCCCACCAGGACTACCCTCTCAGCTGGACTCGGGCACGGTACTCCAGCATGGAACGGTTGCATTCACATGATAACATTAGGCAAACTTTGGGGTCCAACGGACTCAGAGCAGCACTGTACAGTGAAACTGAAACTTCAGACTCTTTACTAATTCCTCTGTCTCCTGCTGTTGTGAACCTCATTTGCCTTTCCCCTACCTTGGTAAACTTTTATTTGAGGGGGCAGGATGTTTACTGCCCCCACCAGAACCAGGCACGGATGACGCCTGGCGTTCACTCTGAAGCTAGATTCACAAGCATCGCTAAGTATCGTATCAAACATGTAACATTCCTGCAAATGAACTGTATCTTGTGTGGACAAATGTTTGAGCAGATCGGAGGGATTTTCCCCCTTTGGATAACAGAAGTTTTGACAGTGCTCCCAGTGTTCCCAGTGTTCCCAGTGGCCCTGGTGTCATCTGTACACCTGAAACATAAACATACTGTGGAGAGTTTCTGCCTCAACGCCATGTTGGCTACGTTCTGAACCAAAACTATGTAGCGTACGTGTGATGTCATCATGCAAGTGCAACGAAGGGCAGAATCCAAAAGCAGGATGGTTAAGCAGGCAGGGGACTGAGAACCGCTCCTTAAAAGGAACCGGTTCTCAAAAAGAACTCCAACATTTGTCCACACAGGATGCAGTTCATTTGCAGGAATGTTACATGTTTGATACGATACTTAGGGACGCTTGTGAACCTAGCTTCAGAGTGAACGCCAGGGCGTCATCCGTGCCTGGTTCTGGTGGGGGCAGTAAACATCCTGCCCCCTCAAATAAAAGTTTACCAAGGTAGGGGAAAGGCAAATGAGGTTCTCAACAGCAGGAGACAGAGGAATTAGTAAAGAGTCTGAAGTTTCAGTTTCACTGTACGGTGCTGCTCTGAGTCCGTTGGACCCCAAAGTTTTCCTAATGTTATCATGTGAATGCAACCATCCTGTGCTGGAGTACCGTACTCGAGTCCAGCTGAGAAGGTAGTCCTGGGTAGCGTCTGCGTGGACTCCAGTACGGTACGTCGCAGTGTGAATGCAAAGTGACCTAATCACCACAAGACCATAGACGGCGCTCCTGTTGTCTTGTCAAAAAGCCTCGGATCCACGCGGCACGGGCTCGCCTTATCAACCGAGTGATATTCCAGGGACAACGACGGTGGCTCTGCTTGTGTTTACCTCGAACAGGAGAACGGACAGAAGAGTATCACCTGTTTCGACAAATGAACAGAACATTCGCTCAGTTGATGGCGTAAGGGTTTGTCTTCTTCTGACTTCTGCGTTTGTTGGATAATGACAGGATTCCTTCCACAGCGCCACCTACTGTTTCACCCACTCGTACTTGGACACGGGCCGCGGTTCGTGCTTGTGAATGCGACATCTGTGGGAAAGGTGTGAATGTATCCAGGTACGGCACAGATCCGGATACCAAGTGTGAAAACACTGGAAACCAGATTAAAGACCAGCTGCTGGCCCAGCTGCGCCAGTACTCCCCCTGTTTTGGCCCGTCCAGGCTTTGGCAACAGCAGGTTTTTGTTTTTCCCTCACCAGCCCCAAAGGCCCACTGACCCAGTGACCCACCAGGAAGACTCCCAGTCCTCCCACCCATGGAACAGAGATGGTTCCAGCTGCTGACGGCATGGTGAGTTCTTTCACAAACAAAGTTGTCGCATCTGTTTGTAGTGGCATCGATGACTGATGATGTCGGAACAGGTCTGGAAGGGTTGGACCATTTCAGAGGGGAATGTTTAAAACCACTACCTAGTGCCATGTGCAGGGGGGAGGGCTAAGGGGGGAGGGGTGAAACTGAGAATCGGGCCTGAGTCTCTTCACCATGTCTTATGCTGCATTTCCACTACCTGGAACCAACTCGACTCGGCTCGGGTTGACTCTGGTACCAGGTCCTATTCCTGGAGACCATTTCCATTACAACAGTGGTCCCCAGCCCCTGGACCCCTGACCGGTACCAGTCTGTGGATCATTTGGTACCAGGCTGCAAAGAAAAAAAAATTGTGGTTAATATTAAAGCAATTTTTTCCACTAGTCTTCCAGAGATTTTATTTTGAAAAGCGACCGTTTCCGCCCTCACCTCAACAACCACTAGACTCAGAATCAGTAGGAACACAAGCTGAAGAAATGAGCCAAAGCCAAAATTCACTGGAGAACTTTTTTGAAAAGAAACAAGGAAATGATGAGACCGCAGAAGGGTCACAGACTGTAGAAGGGTCACAGAAGGGTCACAGACTGAAGGGTCACAGACTGTAGAAGGGTCACAGAAGGGTCACAGACTGAAGGGTCACAGACTGTAGAAGGGTCACAGAAGGGTCACAGACTGAAGGGTCACAGACTGTAGAAGGGTCACAGAAGGGTCACAGACTGAAGGGTCACAGACTGTAGAAGGGTCACAGAAGGGTCACAGACTGTAGAAGGGTCACAGACTGAAGGGTCACAGACTGCAGAAGGGTCACAGACTGTAGAAGGGTCACAGAAGGGTCACAGACTGTAGAAGGGTCACAGAAGGGTCACAGACTGTAGAAGGGTCACAGAAGGGTCACAGACTGAAGGGTCACAGACTGCAGAAGGGTCACAGACTGCAGAAGGGTCACAGACTGTAGAAGGGTCACAGACTGCAGAAGGGTCACAGACTGTAGAAGGGTCACAGAAGGGTCACAGACTGTAGAAGGGTCACAGAAGGGTCACAGACTGAAGGGTCACAGACTGCAGAAGGGTCACAGACTGTAGAAGGGTCACAGAAGGGTCACAGACTATAGAAGGGTCACAGAAGGGTCACAGACTGAAGGGTCACAGACTGTAGAAGGGTCACAGACTGTAGAAGGGTCACAGAAGGGTCACAGACTGAAGGGTCACAGACTGTAGAAGGGTCACCGAAGGGTCACAGACTGAAGGGTCACAGACTGTAGAAGGGTCACAGAAGGGTCACAGACTGTAGAAGGGTCACAGACTGAAGGGTCACAGACTGCAGAAGGGTCACAGACTGTAGAAGGGTCACAGAAGGGTCACACACTGTAGAAGGGTCACAGAAGGGTCACAGACTGTAGAAGGGTCACAGAAGGGTCACAGACTGAAGGGTCACAGACTGCAGAAGGGTCACAGACTGCAGAAGGGTCACAGACTGTAGAAGGGTCACAGACTGCAGAAGGGTCACAGACTGTAGAAGGGTCACAGAAGGGTCACAGACTGTAGAAGGGTCACAGAAGGGTCACAGACTATAGAAGGGTCACAGAAGGGTCACAGACTGAAGGGTCACAGACTGTAGAAGGGTCACAGACTGTAGAAGGGTCACAGAAGGGTCACAGACTGAAGGGTCACAGACTGTAGAAGGGTCACAGACTGCAGAAGGGTCACAGACTGCAGGGTCACAGACTGTAGAAGGGTCACAGACTGTAGAAGGGTCACAGATTGTAGAAGGGTCACAGAAGGGTCACAGACTGAAGGGTCACAGACTGCAGAAGGGTCACAGACTGTAGAAGGGTCACAGAAGGGTCACAGACTGTAGAAGGGTCACAGAAGGGTCACAGACTGAAGGGTCACAGACTGTAGAAGGGTCACAGACTGCAGAAGGGTCACAGACTGAAGGGTCACAGACTGTAGAAGGGTCACAGAAGGGTCACAGACTGTAGAAGGGTCTCAGACTGTAGAAGGGTCACAGACTACAGAAGGGTCACAGACTGTAGAAGGGTCACAGACTGTAGAAGGGTCACAGACTGCAGGGTCACAGACTGTAGAAGGGTCACAGACTGTAGAAGGGTCACAGACTGTAGAAGGGTCACAGACTGCAGGGTCACAGACTGAAGGGTCACAGACTGAAGGGTCACAGACTGTAGAAGGGTCACAGAAGGGTCACAGACTGTAGAAGGGTCACAGACTGAAGGGTCACAGACTGCAGAAGGGTCACAGACTGCAGGGTCACAGACTGTAGAAGGGTCACAGACTGTAGAAGGGTCACAGATTGTAGAAGGGTCACAGAAGGGTCACAGACTGAAGGGTCACAGACTGCAGAAGGGTCACAGACTGTAGAAGGGTCACAGAAGGGTCACAGACTGTAGAAGGGTCACAGAAGGGTCACAGACTGTAGAAGGGTCACAGACTGCAGAAGGGTCACAGACTGAAGGGTCACAGACTGTAGAAGGGTCACAGAAGGGTCACAGACTGTAGAAGGGTCACAGACTACAGAAGGGTCACAGACTGTAGAAGGGTCACAGACTGTAGAAGGGTCTCAGACTGTAGAAGGGTCACAGACTACAGAAGGGTCACAGACTGTAGAAGGGTCACAGACTGTAGAAGGGTCACAGACTGTAGAAGGGTCACAGACTGCAGGGTCACAGACTGAAGGGTCACAGACTGTAGAAGGGTCACAGAAGGGTCACAGACTGTAGAAGGGTCACAGACTGTAGAAGGGTCACAGACTGAAGGGTCACAGACTGTAGAAGGGTCACAGACTGCAGGGTCACAGACTGTAGAAGGGTCACAGAAGGGTCACAGACTGTAGAAGGGTCACAGACTGAAGGGTCACAGACTGTAGAAGGGTCACAGACTGTAGAAGGGTCACAGAAGGGTCACAGACTGTAGAAGGGTCACAGACTACAGAAGGGTCACAGACTGTAGAAGGGTCACAGACTACAGAAGGGTCACAGACTGTAGAAGGGTCACAGACTGTAGAAGGGTCACAGACTACAGAAGGGTCACAGACTGTAGAAGGGTCACAGACTACAGAAGGGTCACAGACTGTAGAAGGGTCACAGACTGTAGAAGGGTCACAGACTGTAGAAGGGTCACAGACTACAGAGGGGTCACAGACTACAGAAGGGTCACAGACTACAGAGGGGTCACAGACTGGCTCAGATGCAGGTTCCTCAGGTCCTACAGTGACCCCCCAGCTCCTCCAGACTGCTCCTGTACATCCGTCCATGTTTAAGTCCAGTTCAAACCTGTGTTGGTTCTGGATTCCGGTCCAACAGAATCTGCAGATATCTCCACTAAAGCCCTGGAAGTCCTTCTTCTGTTTCCGTCCTCATATGTTTGTGTGTCTGGGTTTTCTGGATGACAGTTCCAGTAGTAGACTGGATCTACAGAACCCACCTGGACTGTGTGTCTCCATCAGCCCCAGATGGGTCCGTCTAGTTCCAGTTAAACCAGTCCAGGTTCCACTGGTTCTGCATCAGGGGGAGTGGATCTTCTGCTGTAGAATCAGTGGAACTGTCTGATCTACAGTGGAAGGGTTTCAGATCACATGCTCTGAACTGACACAGGGTTTTGTTTTTGGACCCCCCCACCTCTACCTGGTCCAAACCCCCCCACCTCTACCTGGTCCATGGAAAATGTTCATGCATGGAACTGGTCTGTAGTAGAAAAAAAGTTGGGGACCAGTGCCTTACAGGATCCTCCCTCTTTCCAGTCCCTGGTCGTCATAGCGATGCGGTGCGTTCCTTCTGTGTGCTCTGCTCACAGTTGCTGATAAACTCACTGGTTGCCTGTTGTCTGGTCAAACTCCTGCTGAATGTTTGCGTCTGAACCTCCTGGACAAACCATGGTGTAGTTTTACAGACTGTCATCATGTGGATTCACCTACTGACAGATTTACTGGAAAAGGGCGGGGCACACACACCACTGACCAATCAGAGGTCTGCAGTGTTTACACAGTGTCACCTTTAGGATCTGGTCCCCAGTCCTGGAACCTCAGCAGAGGTGAGACCAGAAAACTAGGACCAGGTACCAGATTCAAAAAACTAGGACCAGGTACCAGATTCCAAAAACCTAGGACCAGGTACCAGATTCAAAAAACTAGGACCAGGTACCAGAGTCCAGGTCTTTTTACCTCCGCCAAGGAGGTTCTGTTTTTGCCAGGGTTTGTCAGTCTGTTTGTCTGTCCGTTAGTGTGCAACATAACTCAAAAAGTTATGGACAGATTTGGATGAAATTTTCAGGGTTTGTTGGAAATGGGATAAGGAAGAAATGATTAACTTTTGGGGGTGATCGGGCGTGGGGGGCCCACAGGGGGGCCCACTGATCAGCCTTGGCGGAGGTCTGCGCCCTCCGAGTGCTTCTAGTTTTGTAATGGAAACACAAAAAGGCCGAGCTGGGCCGAGTCGGTCCCACATAGTGGAACCGCAGCCTTAGTCTTCTGTTTTTTCTTGGACTAGTTTCTGCTGTGTTGACCTAAACGTTCCCTGCGCCCCCACCCTTCTGAATCCTGGGGAACAGGCGTCGCTTCAAGGAGCAGACAAACAGAAACCCTGGGCGACCGGCCGACAGTCCGACCAAAGGTTGAGATGTCAGACAGACGGGCAGACTGTTGGGGACGGCAGACAGGCCGGCAGTGCACGTTTCTTCATTAACGAGGCCTGACAGGTTCCGTGGCGGCTCATGTGACGGTGGAAGGGAGGGCGGGCTCACATTCACAGCCTTTGATGTTGGGCTGGCGCTCACTTTTGAAGTCCCCTCTCATTTCGTCTCTGTTTGCTTTTCTAAGCTCTGTTGTGTCGGATGGACGGCCTGAGCTGCCCAACACCGGCGTCCACACACACTTTCGGTAACTTGCAGGCGAACACCCCCCACCCCCACCCCCACCCCAAGTAAAAAAATAAACATCTGACCTCCTCACCAAGGTTCTAACAGTTTTGGATTTTTCATTCTAGTTTAGTTTTATTTAGTTTTGACTTTTTTTCTCTAATTCAGTTTGTTTTAATTCGTTTTTAGAGCAGGTTTGCTTGTTTTTATTATATATTTATTTTATATTTATTTTTTGTTTTTTTCTAAATGCTTAGTTTTAGTTTAGTTTAAGGAAAATTTATTCATAATTTTTCTACGTTTTAGTTAGTTTTGTAAGCACACAATACACTGTAAAAAAAAAAAAAAAAAATCTGTAATTTAACAGAATTTTCACTGTTTATTTGACAGATTTTTCCTGTATTTTTCAGATACAGGAAAATATCAATGAAATGACAAAAACAGACTGTGATTTTACATGTCAAATATAAAATAACATGAAAAAACTGTAACTGTGAATAACCATAAAATTTTCATTTTATAAAACTCTTTTTTTTTCTTTTTTCACAGAAAAATACAGTTAAAATACATTTGCAAATGTATCATAATTGCACAAATATTTCTTTTCCATTTATGAGATTAAACTGTTAATTTAAAGTTTAATACTGTAAAAAATAAAATAAAACCAGATAAAATTACTGACAATTAACGGTAACAGAAGTATTTGTTCTGTCAGTTGAACCAGACTTGTTTGTTCATTGACAAATATCTTGTGTAATTACAGGAGGTTTCACAACAAAAATGTTGAATAAATGTATTTTTGTGAATGTATAACATGTATAAGCACTGATAAACTGTCCAAATACAGTTTTTATCAGTGGATTGGACAACTGAGTCTCATTAAAAATCTTATTTATTTATTTACTTATTTATAGGGAATTGGATTGTTTTAATACATGTAAATATTCTTTATTAAACATTAAAAAGTAAAAAAAAAAAAGTAAAATCTCATGTAAAGTTAGGGCAAAAAACTGTATTTTAATTATGGAAAATTACCGTATTTTTATCAGATGGTTATTTTCTGTTATTTTACAGTATTTTTTGGCACCACTGCTGCTGGAATAATACAGTTTTTTTATGTTTGGTTTTGTTTTTTACAGTGTACAGTTTTGGTTAGGTATGTTTTTTTCTTTTAATTATAGTTTTTATTTATTTCAGTTAATGAAAATGTTTTTTCAGTTCTAGTTTTGGTCATTTCGTTAGTTTTCGTTAACGATTATAACCTTGGTTTAAACCTGTACAGAACAAATGGGTCCAAATACAGTTAGTTTGGGTCATTAGTTCAGGTTCTGAAATGGACGCAGTTGTTCCAGTGGTTTGAATCGAACAGAAGGAAAACTATCTGGATCCTCTGATGGAATCATTTGGAAAATATGAACAAACCTTGGTACCAGGAAAATAAAAAAAATATAAATATTTTTTTTAAAAAAATTAAAAATCAGACTGGATATTACATGGAAAATAGAAACAAGAAAAAGGGAGAGAGATTTATTTAAAAGAAGAACAGTTTTATTATGAAGAAATTTCTTGGCAACATTTTTCTTCTGTTTATGTCAGGCTGTCAAACATGCGTCCCCCCCGAAGGTTCCAATCCGACCCCTGGGATGAATTTACAAAGGGTAAAAATTCCACAGTCAAGGCTGTGGAACTGATTTTAGTTCAGGTTCCACAGGTTTGTCATTTGGTTAGTTTTTGATAATAACCTTGATTCTCCCAAACTGCAAACGTCTGCTAGCTCCTCTGTGGCTAACACTTGCCTTGATCACCAGATTACTCTGCGTGGTCTTTTCTTGAGTTACATACATGAGTTCATTCATTATTGCAAAGCCGGAAGGCACCAACTTTGTCTTTTTCGTCTTTTTTTTTTTTTTTTTTTTTTTTTTGGTGGTATAAGCCAGGAAATCCCGGGTTGGCATTTGTGGCCTGGACGCCGTGTCGTCCATTGTCTGTCCGCTCACTCACTGCTCCCATTGATGCTCTTCATCCAGCTGTAAAATGTGGTGTATCGCTGAAGTGTGTATGTGTGTGTATGTGTGTGTATGTGTGGGGGGTGTGGGGGGGGTGGGGGGGGGTGAAGGGGCGGATGCAATCCTCTCTGAAAACAAGATGTCACCCCTATCGGATGGGTCAGAGCAGGGGAAGAGCGCAGCAGCGTTTGCATTGGTAGGGATCAAAAACATGCCGTGTTTGCTTCCTGTGGGCTTCCTCTACACTGGATCCACCCCCCCATCCCCCACCACCACCCCCCAACCCCCCTTTGCTTGGCCGGAGCTATAGGTTTTCATGGTGCATTTCCCCTCTTCCACCACGGATGTTCTGCAGCGTTTAACAAGGGGGGGGGTGGGGGGGGGGGGGCAGATTAGCATAACAGCCTCCACAGGAACCCTGTCAGCATTAAAACACACTTCCCCTGGAAGTGGTTTTCTGCATAATCTGTTCCTCCACCACCACCACCTTCAGCCAGCACACAAAGCACCACTCATCCTCTGCTTTTGTGTTTGTTTTTATTCACATCTGATAGAATAAGCTGTAAATGGGTATTATCATATTAGTGCAAATAGGAAAAAGGATGTGTGATATTGTTATACTCTTATTATTATCATTATTATTATTATTATTATTATTATTATTATTATTATTATAATTACATTGATATTCATCCATCCACTGTCTGCTGCTTATCCGGGGCCGGGTCACGGGGGTAACAGTCTAAGCAGGGATGCCCAGACTTCCCTCTCCCCAGACTCCTCCTCCAGCCCACAGACCAGTGGCGGCTGCTGGTCTTTCACACAGGGGAAGCTCATTGTCGCTTACATAGAAAAAAAAAAAGTCAAGTTGTTTAAACATAAATCCGTCCCTCTGTTCCTTTTTAAGAAAATGCTCAGTGACCTTACCAAGTAGTTTACCAAGTAAACAAGAAAACAGAGAAATTCTGTTAAATGGAAACCAGTTAGTCCAGTGGTTGTGTTTTCTTCCAGGTCAGTAAATGAACAGTTCATTTGGTTTCTGTGATTTCCCAGCAGAATGTGTGAAGGAGCACATCTGAAAACAGCTGTCAGTCAAATGGGGTTCAGCCTTTCAACCAATCCTCCGATCGGCACATGGAAGCTACGTGTCCAGCCTGGCCGAGCTCCACCCACAGCTCCATTCACCCCCAGAGACGCCAAGCATCCAGGGGCGGGACAACATCATGGCATTTATCCAATTAGCGTCCAGTTTAGAGTCAGTTTCCAGCAGTTCCACTCAGTCCCATTGAAGTGCATGGACGCTGAGCGTCTACGGACAAATGCACTGAGCAGAGATGGAATGAACAAACACAGACACGGGAACGGAGGAGAAGTGAACAACATCCAGTCCACTGATCTGGGATCAAACTGATTCTGAACCAACTGGTCTGAGAGATGAACGTGTTCCAACACATTTGGAGTCAATGAAATGAAAACAACTGAACAGATTTGAGCATTTAATGGGAGTCATTTTAGGGGCAGATGAGCTTCTGCTGCAGTCTGACACTAAACACCTCTGCGAGAGACATAGTCTCTCCAGCGTGTCCTGGGTCTTCCCCAAGGTCTCCTCCCGGTGGGACATGCCTGGAACACCTCCCCAGGGAGGAGTCCAGGAGGATCTGAAACAGATGTCTGGTCCACCTCAGCTGGTTCCTCTGGATGTGGAGGAGCAGCAGCTCTACTCCGAGCTCCTCCCTGGTGGCTGAGCTCCTCCCCCTATCCCTAAGGGTGCACCCAGCCATCCTGCGGAGGAAACTCATTTGGACCACTTGTATCCAGGATCTGGTCCTTTCAGTCATGACCCAAAGCTCATGACCATAGGTGAGGGTCTGAACGTAGACTGACTGATACAGCGACTGCATCACTGCAGACGCTGCACCGATCCATCTGTCAATCTCACGCTCCATCCTTGCCTCACTCGTGAACAAAACCCCAAGATACTTGAACTCCTCCACTGGGGTCAAAAACTCTCCGCCGACCTGGAGAGGGCAGACCACCTTTTTCCAGTTGAGAACCATGGCCTCGGATTTGGAGGTGCTGATCCTCATCCCGCTCGCTTCACACTCGACTGCAAACCGCTCCAGTGCACGCTGAAGGTCCAGGTTCGATGAGGCCAACAGGACAACATCATCTGCAAAAAGCAGAGATGAAATCCTGTGGTCCCCAAACCGGACCCCCTCCGGCCCCTGGCTGCGCCTAGAAATTCTGTCCATAAAAATTATGAACAGAACTGGTGACAAAGGGCAGCCCTGCCGGAGTCCAACATGCACCTGGAACAGGTCTGACTTACTGCCGGCAATGCGAACCAGGCTCCTGCTTCGGTCATACCAGGACCGAACTGCCCTCAGCAGAGGCCCCCAGACCCCATAATCCTGAAGCACCCCCCACAGGATACCACGAGGGACATGGTCAAACGCCTTCTCCAGATCCACAAAACACATGTGGACTGGTTGGGTGAACTCCCATGAACCCTCGAGCACCCGATGGGGGGTATAGAGCTGGTCCAGTGTTCCGCGACCGGGACAAAAACCGCATTGTTCCTCCTGGATCCGAGGTTCGACTATCGGTCGGATCCTCCTCTCCAGTACCTGGAATAGACTTTCCCCAGGAGGCTGAGGAGTGGGACCCCCTGTGGTTGGAGCACATCCTCCGGTCCCCCTTCTTAAAAAGGGGAACCACCACCCCGGTCTGCCAATCCAGAGGTACTGTCCCCGACTGCCATGCCATGTTACAGAGACGTGTCAGCCAAGACAGTCCTGCACATCCAGAGACTGAAGGTACTCAGGGTGAATCTCATCCACCCCTGGTGCCCTGCCACTGAGGAGCTGTCCAACCACCTCGGTGACTTCAGCTTGGGTGATGAACGAGTCCACCTCTGAGACCTCAGCCTCTGCTTCCTCCATGGAAGACGTGGCAGTGGGATTGAGGAGATCCTCAAAGTCCGACAACATCCCCAGTCGAGGTCAGCAGCTCCCCACTTCCACTGTAAACAGTGTTGGTGAGGAACTGCTTTCCCCTCCTGAGGCGCCGGACGGTTTGCCAGAATTTCCTTGAGGCCGACCGATAGTCCTCCTCCATGGCCTCTCCAAACTCCACCCAGACCCGGGTTTTTACCTCCACAACCACTCAGGCTGGGGGACACCTGGCCTGTCGGTACCCATCAGCTGCCTCGGGAGTCCCACGAGCCAACAAGGCTCGATAAGACTCCTTCAGCTTGACGGGATCCCTTACTTCCGGGTCCACCACCAGGTTTGGAGATTGCCGCCACGACAGGCACCGGAGACCCTGTGACCACAGCTCTGAGCAGCTGCTTCGACAATGGAGGTGGAGAACATGGTCCACTGGGACTCAATGTCCCCAGCCTCCCCCTGGGATCTGGGAGAAGCTCTCCCGGAGGTGGGAGTTGAAGACCGCACTGACATCGGGTTCTGCCAGACGTTCCCAACAGACCTTCACAGCACGTTTGGGCATGCCCAGTCTGTCCGGCTTCCTCCTTCGCCAGCGGATCCAACTCACCACCAGGTGGTGATCGGTTTAACAGCTCTGCCCTTCTCTTCACCCGAGTGTCCAAAACACATAGCCGGAGGTCTGATGACATGACAACAAAGTCGATCATCGACCTCCGGCCTAGGGTGTCCTGGTGCCACGTGCACTTATGGACATCCCTGTGTTGGAACATGGTGTTTGTTATGAACAAACTGACTAGCGCAGAAGTCCAATAACAAAACACCACTCGGGTTCAGATCGGGGAGGCCGTTCCTCCCCATCACCCCCCTCCAGGTCTCAGTGTCGTTGCCCATGTGGGCACTGAAGTCACCCAGGAGAACAATGGAGTCCCCAGTCGGAGCACCATCCAGCGCCCATCCCAGGGACTCCAAGAAGGCCGGGTACTCTCCACTGCTGTTCGGCCCGTAGGCCGAGACAACAGTGAGGCACCTGTCCCCGACCCGAAGGCGCAGGGACGCCACCCTCTCATTCACCGGGTTGAACTCCAACACATGGCGGCTGAGCTGAGGGGCTATGAGCACGCCCACGCCGGCCCACCGCCTCTCACCACGGGCAACGCCAGAGAAGTGGAGAGTCCAGCCCCTCTCGAGGGGTTGGGTTCCAGAGCCCAAGCTGTGTGTGGAGGTGAGCCCGACTATATCTAGATCAGGGCCGTCAAACTCATTTTAGTTCAGTTCCACATTCAGCCTAATATGATATGAAGGGTGCCGGACCAATAAAATAATATAAAAACTAGGATAAGAACTTTGAGTGAAAAAAGTTAAATTCCGTAATGAAAATGTTTAAATCTACGAAGTGTATTTGAACACAACATGAACAAATATTAACAATTTGAAAATTCTTGAGTAAAATTAGTGCAATTTTAACAATATTATGCCTTAGTTGATCATTTATACATGTTCATCACTACTTACAGATCACAGTGGATCTACAAATACAAAAGATTAAATAACAGGCAGAATATTATTAAAATTCCACAGACTTCTCTTAAGACATGTCAGATATTCACATTTTTTGTAAAAGGCTAGTCTGTAAATCTAAATATTTTTGTGTAATTTTACTGTTTTTTACACTAAAAGAAAGACAAAAATTTGCAGTTTTCATTATTTATAGGTTATTATCGTAGTATTTTACTGGTCTGATCCACTTTAGATTGAATTGACCTAAAATGATTTTAACACCTTTGATTGTTCATATGTTCAGTTTAATGTTTGCATTTCACAAATTCATCCCAGGGGCTGGACTGGACCCTTTGGCGGGCCGGATTTGACCCCTGGGCTGCATGTTTGACACCTGTGATCTAGACGTCTCTGAACCTCCCTCAATGGCTCTACCCCCCCCCCCCCCGCCCCCAGTGAAGTGACATTCTATGTCCCAAGAGCCAGACTCTGTGACCGGGCATCGGGTCACCGAGCCCCCTGCCGTTGACTGCCACCCAATCCACACTGCACCCGGCCCAGGACACTGATACAAAATAATAATTGCTATCTAGTGATCATAAGGAGTAGAAACTGGAGGTAGGAGTACCTAAGTTTTTACTTCTTCCTTCTCCTTTTTGAGCATGTATAATTTCATTTCATTTGTTTTATTAATCTTATTATTAAGACTAATAAATGTCTAAGTGTAGGTAGCCGAAGTATAAACACTACATTACTGAGAAGAATACAGATGAAGTTGGTTTGTCTGAAGTTAATACATTTGACTCAGTTCATATAACAGTTTTAGACATGTGAACGTCACTGAGCTGCTTCAGAAACAGTTTCAGACACATGTGAACGTCACTGAGCTGCTTCAGAAACAGTTTCAGACACATGTGAACGTCACTGAGCTGCTTCAGAAACAGTTTCAGACACATGTGAACGTCACTGAGCTGCTTCAGAAACAGTTTCAGACACATGTGAACGTCACTGAGCTGCTTCAGAAACAGTTTCAGACACATGTTCATGTCACTGAGCTGCTTCAGAAACAGTTTCAGACACATGTGAACGTCACTGAGCTGCTTCAGAAACAGTTTCAGACACATGTGAACGTCACTGAGCTGCTTCAGAAACAGTTTCAGACACATGTGAACGTCACTGAGCTGCTTCAGAAACAGTTTCAGACACATGTGAACGTCACTGAGCTGCTTCAGAAACAGTTTCAGACACATGTTCATGTCACTGAGCTGCTTCAGAAACAGTTTCAGACACATGTGAACGTCACTGAGCTGCTTCAGAAACAGTTTCAGACACATGTTCATGTCACTGAGCTGCTTCAGAAACAGTTTCAGACACATGTTCATGTCACTGAGCTGCTTCAGAAACAGTTTCAGACACATGTTCATGTCACTGAGCTGCTTCAGAAACAGTTTCAGACACATGTTCATGTCACTGAGCTGCTTCAGAAACAGTTTCAGACACATGTTCATGTCACTGAGCTGCTTCAGAAACACCTTCAGCCTTTTCTTCTAATCCAATGCGGTGGATCAAAGGCAGGCCTGTTATTCCTACAGTTCAGTATATACAGTTCATTCACAGTAGAGGGAAGGGGTCGTTGGTCAAATCTGTGTTTTTTCTGTCGGACTTTACGTTTGTCCTCCCACTGAGCACAAAGCCTGAAACCACATTAAATAGAAACCCCCCAGAAAAGGCAGCCAACAACAACAGCAGAAGTGAGCAGGGCTTTTGTTCCGGCAGATTTCAGGCACATCAGGTCTTTTCAAAACTTCAGCTCTGCTGCATTCCACCACAAAAGCCATCCGGAGGAAAACAGCAGCCACTCTGCCCGTCAAACCCAAGCTGTTTGTGCTCGCAGAGTCATCTGTATTCTCACGTTCCCACATCCGGATCAGGAAGCTGCTGTGAGCCGAAGGAACAGGTGGATCCACAGCAGATCCAACGGACCACTGGGATTCCACCAGTAGAAACCACACACAAGACAAACGCATGAACGACCGTGGGCTGAAGAGTTCTGGATGTGTCATTCTAGTTCAGTTTTATTTAGTTTGGACTTTTTTTATTAATTCAGTTCGTTTTAATTCATTTTTAGAGCAGGTTTAATAGTTTATATTAGTTTTCATTATTTTCTAAATGCTTAGTTGTAGTTCAGTTGTAGTTCAGTTGTAGTTTAGTTTAGTTGTAGTTCAGTTGTAGTTCAGTTGTAGTTTAGTTGTAGTTTAGTTGTAGTTTAGTTGTAGTTCAGTTGTAGTTCAGTTGTAGTTTAGTTGTAGTTCAGTTGTAGTTCAGTTGTAGTTTAGTTGTAGTTCAGTTGTAGTTCAGTTGTAGTTTAGTTTAGTTGTAGTTCAGATGTAGTTCAGTTGTAGTTCAGTTTTAGTTCAGTTGTAGTTTAGTTGTAGTTCAGTTGTAGTTTAGTTGTAGTTCAGTTGTAGTTCAGTTGTAGTTCAGTTGTAGTTTAGTTCAGTTGTAGTTCAGTTGTAGTTCAGTTGTAGTTCAGTTTTAGTTCAGTTGTAGTTTAGTTGTAGTTCAGTTGTAGTTTAGTTGTAGTTTAGTTGTAGTTCAGTTGTAGTTCAGTTGTAGTTTAGTTTAGTTGTAGTTTAGTTGTAGTTCAGTTGTAGTTCAGTTGTAGTTTAGTTTAGTTGTAGTTCAGTTGTAGTTCAGTTGTAGTTCAGTTTTAGTTCAGTTGTAGTTTAGTTGTAGTTCAGTTGTAGTTTAGTTGTAGTTCAGTTGTAGTTCAGTTGTAGTTCAGTTGTAGTTTAGTTCAGTTGTAGTTCAGTTGTAGTTCAGTTGTAGTTCAGTTTTAGTTCAGTTGTAGTTTAGTTGTAGTTCAGTTGTAGTTTAGTTGTAGTTTAGTTGTAGTTCAGTTGTAGTTCAGTTGTAGTTCAGTTGTAGTTTAGTTTAGTTGTAGTTTAGTTGTAGTTCAGTTGTAGTTCAGTTGTAGTTTAGTTTAGTTGTAGTTCAGTTGTAGTTCAGTTTTAGTTCAGTTGTAGTTTAGTTGTAGTTCAGTTGTAGTTCAGTTGTAGTTTAGTTGTAGTTCAGTTGTAGTTCAGTTGTAGTTTAGTTTAGTTGTAGTTCAGTTGTAGTTCAGTTGTAGTTCAGTTTTAGTTCAGTTGTAGTTTAGTTGTAGTTCAGTTGTAGTTTAGTTGTAGTTTAGTTGTAGTTCAGTTGTAGTTCAGTTGTAGTTTAGTTGTAGTTCAGTTGTAGTTTAGTTGTAGTTCAGTTGTAGTTTAGTTGTAGTTCAGTTGTAGTTCAGTTGTAGTTCAGTTGTAGTTTAGTTGTAGTTCAGTTGTAGTTCAGTTGTAGTTCATTTTTTAGTTTATTTGTAGTTTAGTTGTAGTTCAGTTTTAGTTTAGTTGTAGTTTAGTTGTAGTTTAGTTGTAGTTTAGTTGTAGTTCAGTTGTAGTTTAGTTGTAGTTCAGTTGTAGTTCAGTTTTAGTTCAGTTGTAGTTTAGTTGTAGTTCAGTTGTAGTTTAGTTGTAGTTTAGTTGTAGTTTAGTTGTAGTTCAGTTGTAGTTTAGTTGTAGTTCAGTTGTAGTTTAGTTGTAGTTCAGTTGTAGTTCAGTTGTAGTTCAGTTGTAGTTCATTTTTTAGTTTATTTGTAGTTTAGTTGTAGTTCAGTTTTAGTTCAGTTGTAGTTTAGTTGTAGTTTAGTTGTAGTTCAGTTGTAGTTCAGTTGTAGTTTAGTTGTAGTTTAGTTGTAGTTCAGTTGTAGTTTAGTTGTAGTTCAGTTGTAGTTCAGTTGTAGTTTAGTTCAGTTGTAGTTCAGTTGTAGTTCAGTTGTAGTTCAGTTGTAGTTCAGTTGTAGTTTAGTGGTAGTTCAGTTGTAGTTCAGTTGTAGTTCAGTTGTAGTTCAGTTGTAGTTCAGTTGTAGTTTAGTTGTAGTTCAGTTGTAGTTCAGTTGTAGTTCAGTTGTAGTTCAGTTGTAGTTTAGTTGTAGTTCAGTTGTAGTTCAGTTGTAGTTCAGTGGTCTCTTTTCTCTTCTTCTCTGTGCTCCTATTCAAATCAATCCCAGACAGGACTCTGCTGCTTTAGTCTCCATGTTTCCAGGTAGAGTGGGGACCAGAAGACGACTGGAAACCACAAGTGAACACAAGTGACGGAGCAAAAAGTGTCGTATGGAGACAGCACAGAAAACTGAGAGAGACAAAGAAATCCATTTAACATCAATCTGACATTGACAAAGACCAAAACCAAGGGAATCTGATCCAGAATTTTTATCCGTTTTAGTTAGTTTTGTAAACACACAATACAGTTTCAGTTAGTTATGGTTTTTTTTCTTTTAATTATAGTTTTTATTTATTTCAGTTAATGAAAATGTTTTTTCAATTCTAGTTTTCGCCATTTCGTTAGTTTCCATTAGCAATAATAATCTATGTGACAAATCCATATCAATAACAATTACATATACAGTGCTGGATCTACCTCCCAGTGCCCTTGGAGCCGTAGCCAACAACTAACAATTTTAAAAATATTATGCCTCAACATATTATTAGTATTATTATTATTATTCTCTCACCTCTTTGAATGCAAATTTGACCCCCTGAACATGAACACAAAGTCAATTTTATTTGACCAGAAATTCAAGCCTGGTGAAATTTTTTTTTTTAATTTGAAGTCTCCAAGAAAAAATATCGCAAAATGACTCATCAGCGCCCCCTCAAAAATCAAAATACATTACTTGGATAGGAGCCCGCCGCAAATTTTTTTCCACATATAAACATGAAACTTGGTACAGACATAGCCCATGGCAGGACAAGTAAAAAATTACATTCTGGCCCCGCCCTAAACCCAACAGGAAGTCAGCCATATTGGGTGGAAGTGTGGACCTATAAAGTCACAAGTGACGGACCGTGAAGTGTCGTATGGTGCTGCTAGCTAAAGTTGCTCGAGCAAAATAAATTGATTTTGTATCAGTCCGACACTGAAAAAGATGAAAATGAAGGGAATTTTATCCATAATTTTTATCCGTTTTAGTTAGCTTTGTAAACACACAATACAGTTTCAATCAGTTATGTTATTTTTTTTCTAATTATAGTTTTTATTTATTTCAGTTAACGAAAATGTTTTTACAATTCTAGTTTTGGTCATTTTGTTAGTTTTCATTGACAATAACCTTGATGAAGACGCACAGATGCAACAAGATGACCCAGTGGACAGTAGTCCTGACTCCCTCACACCATCCAAACCAGTTCAACTCCTCTGTCCTTTAGAACAAAATGCAGAAATTTCACTTCGATCAGGGCTGTCAAACTCCTTCTAGTTCAGTTCCACATTCAGTCTAATCTGATCTACAGTGGGCTGAACCAGTAAAATAATATAAATAATAGGAAAAGAACTGAGAAATAATGTCAACTCCAAAGTTTTCTCTATATTTTTGAGTGAAAACAGTAAAATTCCATAATGAAAATAACGAAAAAAGAAAAACAGATCCCAAACATGGGTATAGTAAACATTTGTTTCTATAGTATATAAAGGCCAAATCAAAAGGACTGAAAAACAGACAGAATAGACTCAGACCACTAAGGGTTAATATTGGAATGTTTCTGACACAGAAGGGACAGTGGGACTGTTATTATATTTATTTTCTTTTTAAATACAACTTGGTTAAATCAGTTCAGTGTGTATCAGTACTTTTTGAACATTTTCAGCACAGTTTCAACAATACTGTGATAATAATGATAAGATAAGGCTAAGGAGATAAGGCTTGTGGAATCAGTAACATCTTTTAAATCACTTCTTAAAACACATTTTTATAGACTTGCTTTTATGTGATGTCTGTCCCTTTTTAACCTTAATTTTTAATTTTAATTTTTAAATTTGATCCTGTTTGATAATTAACTCGTTCATACATCTCTCTAATTGTGTTGCTTCTGTTTTAGTGTTTTTACTTGCTTCGTGTATCCTGCTTTTGTGCCCTCTGTCAAAGTACTTTGTAAACCTTGTTTTTAAAGGTGCTATACAAATAAAGTTATTATTATTATTATTATTATTATTATGATTATAATAACTGTGATAATTTTGGTCACAATAATTGTGATATGAAATGTTCATATGGTTCCATCCCTAATCAGCAGCTACTCTAGCGTTAGCTAGTTTTCACTCCATTGAGTGCAAGAATAAATTAGAAAAGCAGTCGGAGAGCGCAGACCAACAAGGCAGAGCAGACCCCCCCCGCCCCAATTTGTTCCTTGTGCCACAATCAACATTTCCTGAAATTTTCAGCCAAATCCATTCCTAACTTTTTGAGTTATCTTGCACACAGACAGACAGACAAACTAACACTGACAAAAACAGAACCTCGTTGGCGGAGGTAATTAAAACCAAATATGAATCCAAATATATAAATAACTTCAAAGGTAGAACAGCTTGTCTTTCCTTATGCACATTTTTTCCTCCTCTGTTTCCTTCAAATAAGCAAAGAACAAACACCTTTAGCCATAGAAAGGATTGTAAATGAACAGAACGTACGGTCCACCATGCTGGTTTGTTTACATCTAACACCCACAATTCCTTGCGCTCAGGCAGTTTGGCGTGATTTGCCTGGAACGTTACAAAGTTGTGAGTCATGGGTTGAAGTTGTGACTTACAGGCTCAAAAAATGGCCTTGAACGCAGCATCATATAAGTATTATAGAGTCAAACTCAGACAGCCTGAACCTAATCTAACCTTCAAACCACTCCTCAAGCTTATTATTGTTAATGAAAACTAATGAAATGACCAAAACTACAACTGAAAAAACATTTTCATTAACTGAAATAAATAAAAACTAGAATTAAAAGAAAAAACCATAACTAACTGAAACTGTATTGTGTGTTTACTAAACTAACTAAAACAGAAACAAATTCTGGATCAGATTCCCTTGGTTTTGGTCTTTGTCAATGTCAGATTGATGTTAAATGGATTTCTTTGTCTCTCTCAGTTTTCTGTGCTGTCTCCATACGACACTTTTTGCTCCGTCACTTGTGTTCACTTGTGGTTTCCAGTCGTCTTCTGGTCCCCACTCTACCTGGAAACATGGAGACTAAAGCAGCAGAGTCCTGTCTGGGATTGATTTGAATAGGAGCACAGAGAAGAAGAGAAAAGAGACCACTGAACTACAACTGAACTACAACTAAACTACAACTAAACTACAACTGAACTACAACTGAACTACAACTAAACTACAACTGAACTACAACTGAACTACAACTGAACTACAACTAAACTACCACTGAACTACAACTGAACTACAACTGAACTACAACTAAACTACAACTGAACTAAAACTAAACTACAACTAAACTACAACTGAACTACAACTGAACTACAACTAAACTACAACTGAACTACAACTGAACTACAACTGAACTACAACTAAACTACAACTGAACTAAAACTGAACTACAACTAAACTACAACTGAACTACAACTGAACTACAACTGAACTACAACTAAACTACAACTAAACTACAACTGAACTACAACTGAACTACAACTAAACTACAACTGAACTACAACTGAACTACAACTGAACTACAACTAAACTACCACTGAACTACAACTGAACTACAACTGAACTACAACTAAACTACAACTGAACTAAAACTAAACTACAACTAAACTACAACTGAACTACAACTGAACTACAACTAAACTACAACTGAACTACAACTGAACTACAACTAAACTACAACTGAACTAAAACTGAACTACAACTAAACTACAACTGAACTACAACTGAACTACAACTAAACTACAACTGAACTACAACTGAACTACAACTGAACTACAACTGAACTACAACTAAACTAAAACTGAACTACAACTGAACTACAACTAAACTACAACTGAACTACAACTGAACTACAACTGAATTACAACTAAACTACAACTGAACTACAACTAAACTAAAACTGAACTACAACTGAACTAAAACTGAACTACAACTAAACTACAACTGAACTAAAACTGAACTACAACTGAACTACAACTGAACTACAACTGAACTACAACTAAACTACAACTGAACTAAAACTGAACTACAACTAAACTACAACTGAACTACAACTGAACTACAACTAAACTACAACTGAACTACAACTGAACTACAACTGAACTACAACTAAACTAAAACTGAACTACAACTGAACTACAACTAAACTACAACTGAACTACAACTGAACTACAACTGAACTACAACTGAATTACAACTAAACTACAACTGAACTACAACTAAACTAAAACTGAACTACAACTGAACTAAAACTGAACTACAACTGAACTACAACTGAACTAACACTGAACTACAACTAAACTACAACTGAACTAAAACTGAACTACAACTAAACTACAACTGAACTACAACTGAACTACAACTGAACTACAACTGAACTAACACTGAACTACAACTAAACTACAACTGAATTACAACTAAACTACAACTGAACTACAACTAAACTAAAACTGAACTACAACTGAACTAAAACTGAACTACAACTGAACTACAACTGAACTACAACTGAACTAACACTGAACTACAACTAAACTACAACTGAACTAAAACTGAACTACAACTAAACTACAACTGAACTACAACTGAACTACAACTGAACTACAACTGAACTAACACTGAACTACAACTAAACTACAACTGAACTAAAACTGAACTACAACTGAACTACAACTAAACTACAACTGAACTACAACTGAACTACAACTGAACTACAACTAAACTAAAACTGAACTACAACTGAACTACAACTAAACTACAACTGAACTACAACTAAACTACAACTGAACTACAACTAAACTACAACTAAACTACAACTGAACTACAACTAAACTAAAACTGAACTACAACTAAACTACAACTGAACTACAACTTAACTACAACTAAACTACAACTGAACTACAACTGAACTAAAACTAAACTACAACTGAACTACAACTGAACTACAACTAAACTACAACTGAACTAACACTGAACTACAACTGAACTACAACTGAACTACAACTGAACTAACACTGAACTACAACTAAACTACAACTGAACTACAACTGAACTAAAACTGAACTACAACTAAACTAAAACTTAACTACAACTGAACTACAACTGAACTACAACTAAACTAAAACTGAACTACAACTAAACTACAACTGAACTACAACTGAACTACAACTGAACTAAAACTGAACTACAACTAAACTAAAACTGAACTACAACTAAACTACAACTGAACTACAACTGAACTACAACTAAACTAAAACTGAACTACAACTAAACTACAACTGAACTACAACTGAACTACAACTGAACTAAAACTAAACTACAACTGAACTACAACTGAACTACAACTAAACTACAACTGAACTACAACTGAACTACAACTGAACTAAAACTAAACTACAACTGAACTACAACTGAACTACAACTGAACTAACACTGAACTACAACTAAACTACAACTGAACTACAACTGAACTACAACTGAACTAAAACTGAACTACAACTAAACTAAAACTGAACTCCAACTAAACTACAACTGAACTACAACTGAACTACAACTAAACTAAAACTGAACTACAACTAAACTACAACTGAACTACAACTGAACTACAACTGAACTAAAACTAAACTACAACTGAACTACAACTGAACTACAACTAAACTACAACTGAACTACAACTGAACTACAACTGAACTAAAACTAAACTACAACTGAACTACAACTGAACTACAACTAAACTACAACTGAACTAACACTGAACTACAACTAAACTACAACTGAACTACAACTAAACTACAACTGAACTACAACTAAACTACAACTGAACTACAACTGAACTACAACAGAACTACAACTGAACTACAACTGAACTACAACTAAACTAAAACTGAACTACAACTGAACTACAACTGAACTAACACTGAACTACAACTAAACTACAACTGAACTAAAACTGAACTACAACTGAACTACAACTAAACTACAACTGAACTACAACTGAACTACAACTGAACTACAACTAAACTAAAACTGAACTACAACTGAACTACAACTGAACTACAACTGAACTACAACTAAACTAAAACTGAACTACAACTAAACTACAACTGAACTACAACTTAACTACAACTAAACTACAACTGAACTACAACTGAACTAAAACTAAACTACAACTGAACTACAACTGAACTACAACTAAACTACAACTGAACTAACACTGAACTACAACTGAACTACAACTGAACTACAACTGAACTAACACTGAACTACAACTAAACTACAACTGAACTACAACTGAACTACAACTAAACTAAAACTGAACTACAACTAAACTACAACTGAACTACAACTGAACTACAACTAAACTAAAACTGAACTACAACTAAACTACAACTGAACTACAACTGAACTAAAACTAAACTACAACTGAACTACAACTAAACTACAACTGAACTACAACTAAACTACAACTGAACTAACACTGAACTACAACTGAACTACAACTGAACTACAACTAAACTACAACTGAACTACAAATAAACTACAACTGAACTACAACTGAACTACAACTAAACTAAAACTGAACTACAACTAAACTACAACTGAACTACAACTGAACTACAACTAAACTACTACTGAACTACAACTGAACTAAAACTAAACTACAACTGAACTACAACTGAACTACAACTAAACTACAACTAAACTACAACTGAACTAACACTGAACTACAACTGAACTACAACTAAACTACAACTGAACTACAACTGAACTACAACTAAGCATTTAGACAATAATGAAAACTAATAAAAACGATCAAACATGCTCCACAAATGAATTAAAACAAACTGAATTAGAGAAAAAAAAGTCCAAACTAAATCAAACTAACCTAGACTGAAAAATCCAGAACTATTGGAACCTTGCCACTCCTTAACCTTCCAAACATTGTGATGACAGCTGAAATGTGCTCATCGAGCCCAAACCTCCTCCCAGATCTCCTAACGTGGTCCTCATTATGTCATACAGATGACACGACATGCCTGGACTGGAGACGAAACAGACCCAAGAAAGACTCCAAGTGCATGTTTTAGATTTCAGATCCGCTTACACCCCCTCGTCCTACAGCACCGGATAGATTTGATTACGGCAACAAGCACGGGCCAAATCTAATTAGCACATTATTCAGCGAAGGATGTCAGCCTGGTGTTTCAGTCTGTACTGTTTCCATGGACACGAAGAAAGGAGAAAGGACTCTGACAGCTTCTTGGCATCTGGTGTCAGTGTGTTTGTACCGCCTGAAAAAAGGAGCGCTCAGAAACATTTTAATGATTTGAAAGCTGATGTCAGAGACTGTTCAGCTGTGATAGTACATTTAATTATGTACATACAGAACAAGGTCATTATGGTTAAGGAAAACTAAGGAAAGGAGGAAAACTAGAATTAAAACAACATTTTTATTAACCGAAATAAATAAAAACTATAATTAGGAGGACGTTTGGGTCTTTAAGGGTTAAAGGTGGACGTTTGGGTCTTTGAGGGTTAAAGGTGGACGTTTGGTCTGTAAGGGTTAAAGGTGGACGTTTGGGTCTTTAAGGGTTAAAGGTGGACGTTTGGGTCTTTGAGGGTTAAAGGTGGACGTTTGGTCTGTAAGGGTTAAAGGTGGACGTTTGGGTCTGTAAGGGTTAAAGGTGGACCTTTGGGTCTGTAAGGGTTAAAGGTGGACGTTTGGTCTGTAAGGGTTAAAGGTGGACGTTTGGTCTTTAAGGGTTAAAGGTGGACGTTTGGGTCTGTAAGGGTTAAAGGTGGACGTTTGGTCTGTAAGGGTTAAAGGTGGACGTTTGGTCTGTAAGGGTTAAAGGTGGACGTTTGGTCTGTAAGGGTTAAAGGTGGACGTTTGGTCTGTAAGGGTTAAAGGTGGACGTTTGGGTCTGTAAGGGTTAAAGGTGGACGTTTGGTCTGTAAGGGTTAAAGGTGGACGTTTGGTCTGTAAGGGTTAAAGGTGGACGTTTGGGTCTGTAAGGGTTAAAGGTGGACGTTTGGTCTGTAAGGGTTAAAGGTGGACGTTTGGGTCTGTAAGGGTTAAAGGTGGACGTTTGGTCTGTAAGGGTTAAAGGTGGACCTTTGGGTCTTTAAGGGTTAAAGGTGGACATTTTGGGCTTTAAGGGTTAAAGGTGGACGTTTGGGTCTTTGAGGGTTAAAGGTGGACGTTTGGGTCTTTAAGGGTTAAAGGTGGACGTTTGGGTCTTTAAGGGTTAAAGGTGGACATTTTGGGCTTTAAGGGTTAAAGGTGGACGTTTGGGTCTTTAAGGGTTAAAGGTGGACGTTTTGGTCTTTAAGGGTTAAAGGTGGACATTTTGGTCTTTAAGGGTTAAAGGTGGACATTTGGGTCTTTAAGGGTTAAAGGTGGACGTTTGGGTCTTTGAGGGTTAAAGGTGGACATTTGGGTCTTTAAGGGTTAAAGGTGGACGTTTGGTCTGTAAGGGTTAAAGGTGGACCTTTGGGTCTTTAAGGGTTAAAGGTGGACATTTTGGGCTTTAAGGGTTAAAGGTGGACGTTTGGGTCTTTGAGGGTTAAAGGTGGACGTTTGGGTCTTTAAGGGTTAAAGGTGGACGTTTGGGTCTTTAAGGGTTAAAGGTGGACATTTTGGGCTTTAAGGGTTAAAGGTGGACGTTTGGGTCTTTAAGGGTTAAAGGTGGACGTTTTGGTCTTTAAGGGTTAAAGGTGGACATTTTGGTCTTTAAGGGTTAAAGGTGGACATTTGGGTCTTTAAGGGTTAAAGGTGGACGTTTGGGTCTTTGAGGGTTAAAGGTGGACATTTGGGTCTTTAAGGGTTAAAGGTGGACGTTTGGGTCTGTAAGGGTTAGAGGAGGACGTTTGGGTCTTTAAGGGTTAAAGGTGGACGTTTGGGTCTGTAAGGGTTAAAGGTGGACGTTTGGGTCTTTAAGGGTTAAAGGTGGACATTTTGGTCTTTAAGGGTTAAAGGTGGACGTTTGGGTCTTTAAAGGTTAAAGGTGGACATTTTGGTCTTTAAGGGTTAAAGGTGGACATTTTGGTCTTTAAGGGTTAAAGGTGGACGTTTGGGTCTTTGAGGGTTAAAGGTGGACGTTTTGGTCTTTGAGGGTTAAATGTGGATGTTTGGTTCTTTAAGGGTTAAAGGTGGACGTTTGGGTCTTTGAGGGTTAAAGGTGGACGTTTTGGTCTTTGAGGGTTAAAGGTGGACGTTTGGGTCTTTAAGGGTTAAAGGTGGACATTTTGGTCTTTAAGGGTTAAAGGTGGACGTTTGGGTCTGTAAGGGTTAAAGGTGGACGTTTGGGTCTTTAAGGGTTAAAGGTGGACATTTTGGTCTTTAAGGGTAAAAGGTGGACGTTTGGGTCTTTAAGGGTTAAAGGTGGACATTTTGGTCTTTAAGGGTTAAAGGTGGACATTTTGGTCTTTAAGGGTTAAAGGTGGACGTTTGGGTCTTTGAGGGTTAAAGGTGGACGTTTTGGTCTTTGAGGGTTAAAGGTGGATGTTTGGTTCTTTAAGGGTTAAAGGTGGACGTTTGGGTCTGTAAGGGTTAAAGGTGGACGTTTGGGTCTTTAAGGGTTAAAGGTGGACGTTTGGGTCTGTAAGGGTTAAAGGTGGACGTTTGGGTCTGGAAGGGTTGAAGGTGGACGTTTTGGGTCTGTAAGGGTTAAAGGTGGACATTTGGGTGTTTAAGGGTTAAATGTGGACGTTTGGGTCTGTAAGGGTTAAAGGTGGACGTTTGGGTCTTTAAAGGTTAAAGGTGGACTTTTGGGTCTGTAAGGGTTAAAGGTGAACGTTTGGGTCTGTGAGGGTTAAAGGTGGACGTTTGGGTCTGTAAGGGTTAAAGGGGGACGTTTGGGTGTTTAAGGGTTAAAGGTGGACGTTTGGGTCTGTAAGGGTTAAAGGTGGACGTTTGGGTCTTTAAGGGTTAAAGGTGGACGTTTGGGTCTTTAAGGGTTAAAGGTGGACGTTTGGGTCTGTAAGGGTTAAAGGTGGACGTTTGGGTCTTTAAGGGTTAAAGGTGGACGTTTGGGTCTGTAAGGGTTAAAGGTGGACGTTTGGGTCTTTAAGGGTTAAAGGTGGACGTTTGGGTCTTTAAGGGTTAAAGGTGGACGTTTGGGTCTGTAAGGGTTAAAGGTGGACGTTTGGGTCTTTAAGGGTTAAAGGTGGACGTTTGGGTCTGTAAGGGTTAAAGGTGGACGTTTGGGTGTTTAAGGGTTAAAGGTGGACGTTTGGGTCTGTAAGGGTTAAAGGTGGACGTTTGGTCTGTAAGGGTTAAAGGTGGACGTTTGGGTCTGTAAGGGTTAAAGGTGGACGTTTGGTCTGTAAGGGTTAAAGGTGGACCTTTGGGTCTTTAAGGGTTAAAGGTGGACATTTTGGGCTTTAAGGGTTAAAGGTGGACGTTTGGGTCTTTGAGGGTTAAAGGTGGACGTTTGGGTCTTTAAGGGTTAAAGGTGGACGTTTGGGTCTTTAAGGGTTAAAGGTGGACATTTTGGGCTTTAAGGGTTAAAGGTGGACGTTTGGGTCTTTAAGGGTTAAAGGTGGACGTTTTGGTCTTTAAGGGTTAAAGGTGGACATTTTGGTCTTTAAGGGTTAAAGGTGGACATTTGGGTCTTTAAGGGTTAAAGGTGGACGTTTGGGTCTTTGAGGGTTAGAGGAGGACGTTTGGGTCTTTAAGGGTTAAAGGTGGACGTTTGGGTCTGTAAGGGTTAAAGGTGGACGTTTGGGTCTTTAAGGGTTAAAGGTGGACATTTTGGTCTTTAAGGGTTAAAGGTGGACGTTTGGGTCTTTAAAGGTTAAAGGTGGACATTTTGGTCTTTAAGGGTTAAAGGTGGACATTTTGGTCTTTAAGGGTTAAAGGTGGACGTTTGGGTCTTTGAGGGTTAAAGGTGGACGTTTTGGTCTTTGAGGGTTAAATGTGGATGTTTGGTTCTTTAAGGGTTAAAGGTGGACGTTTGGGTCTTTGAGGGTTAAAGGTGGACGTTTTGGTCTTTGAGGGTTAAAGGTGGACGTTTGGGTCTTTAAGGGTTAAAGGTGGACATTTTGGTCTTTAAGGGTTAAAGGTGGACGTTTGGGTCTGTAAGGGTTAAAGGTGGACGTTTGGGTCTTTAAGGGTTAAAGGTGGACATTTTGGTCTTTAAGGGTAAAAGGTGGACGTTTGGGTCTTTAAGGGTTAAAGGTGGACATTTTGGTCTTTAAGGGTTAAAGGTGGACATTTTGGTCTTTAAGGGTTAAAGGTGGACGTTTGGGTCTTTGAGGGTTAAAGGTGGACGTTTTGGTCTTTGAGGGTTAAAGGTGGATGTTTGGTTCTTTAAGGGTTAAAGGTGGACGTTTGGGTCTGTAAGGGTTAAAGGTGGACGTTTGGGTCTTTAAGGGTTAAAGGTGGACGTTTGGGTCTGTAAGGGTTAAAGGTGGACGTTTGGGTCTGGAAGGGTTGAAGGTGGACGTTTTGGGTCTGTAAGGGTTAAAGGTGGACATTTGGGTGTTTAAGGGTTAAATGTGGACGTTTGGGTCTGTAAGGGTTAAAGGTGGACGTTTGGGTCTTTAAAGGTTAAAGGTGGACTTTTGGGTCTGTAAGGGTTAAAGGTGAACGTTTGGGTCTGTGAGGGTTAAAGGTGGACGTTTGGGTCTGTAAGGGTTAAAGGGGGACGTTTGGGTGTTTAAGGGTTAAAGGTGGACGTTTGGGTCTGTAAGGGTTAAAGGTGGACGTTTGGGTCTTTAAGGGTTAAAGGTGGACGTTTGGGTCTTTAAGGGTTAAAGGTGGACGTTTGGGTCTGTAAGGGTTAAAGGTGGACGTTTGGGTCTTTAAGGGTTAAAGGTGGACGTTTGGGTCTGTAAGGGTTAAAGGTGGACGTTTGGGTCTTTAAGGGTTAAAGGTGGACGTTTGGGTCTTTAAGGGTTAAAGGTGGACGTTTGGGTCTGTAAGGGTTAAAGGTGGACGTTTGGGTCTTTAAGGGTTAAAGGTGGACGTTTGGGTCTGTAAGGGTTAAAGGTGGACGTTTGGGTCTTTAAGGGTTAAAGGTGGACGTTTGGGTCTGTAAGGGTTAAGAAAAAGTTAGAAATATTTTTTTAAAATAAGAATATTTTTCTCATGTAAAAATTTCTTGACAAGCTTTTTTTTCCATTTAGATGAAAAAAGACAAAAGTTTGAGAAACCAAGTGTTGTTCCACTTTCTTCTAAATCCTTTTTTTCGTCTGTAAAAGTCTAAATGTGGACGTTAAAGCTGCAGTGCTCCTTCAGGGTCTGCCTCATGCAGACTCAGGCTCAGACTGTGAATGGGGCTCAGCTCTTCTTTTTTGGTCTAATGGGTCTGACTCAGTGGACACGCTGCTGGGGCCAAGCTGCTTGACTCGTCCATATCCTGAGTGAAAGGCCCGCACGAAAGACGCGTCTGATCGGAAACATTACAAGGATGTCTAAGGGTTTTAGTTTGGTTCACTGGTCACTCAGAGTCCCGTGGCTGGACTTAAGTGCTGACTCGGACTTTGTCATTAGCTGTCGGTCATTTCCTGTCGGCGTCGTGTGGACCACCCACACCTTCGATTAACTGTGCTGTGCACTGTCCTCCCTCCTACAGCGGACCGCTCAAACTCACTTCAGTTCAGTTCCACATACAGCCTAATATTTTAGAAAGTGGGCCGGACCAGTAAAACAAAATAAATAATAGGATAAGAACTTATACATCATGTCAACTCCAAAGTTTGCTCTATGTTTGTGAGTGGAAAAAGAAGTCAAATTTCGTCATGAAAATGTTGATACCTACGAACAGTACTTGAACACAACATGAAGAAATACGAACCTGAAAATTCTTTTAAAAAAATAAGCGCAATTTTAACAATATTATGCCTTAGTTTATCATTTATACATGTGCATTCTAACGTACAGACCACAGTGGATCTACAAATACACACAACATTTAGTAACAGGCAGAATATGAGTAAAATTGGAACAATGTTCAGACATTTCCAGTTATTCACATGTTTTGTAAAAGGCTAGTCTGTAAATGTAAATATTTTTGTGTAATTTTAACTTTTTAAAAACTGAAACAAAGAGAAAAATGTGCTGTTTTCATTATTTATAGGTTATTATGATTGTATTTTACTGGTCTGACCTACTTTAGATTCAACTGACCTAAAATTATTTTAATATCCTTGATTTTTAATTTCTTAACTATCATTTCAGTGCAACTTTTGCATTTCACAAATTCATCCCAGGTCCGGACTGGACCCTTTGGTGGGCCGGACTGGACCCTTAGGTGGGCCGGACTGGACCCTTAGGTGGGCCGGACTGGACCCTTAGGTGGGCCGGACTAGACCCTTTGGTGGGCCGGACTAGACCCTTTGGTGGGCCGGACTAGACCCTTAGGTGGGCCGGACTGGACCCTTAGGTGGGCCGGACTGGACCCTTTGGTGGGCCGGACTGGACCCTTTGGTGGGCTGGACTAGACCCCAGGACACATGTTTGACACCTGTGGTCTACAGGTTTCAAAGTGGCGCTGCTGTTTCCTTCATGTAACCCAGGTGTCATTAGCCATTTTTAAATTATTAATGTGTCTGCACTACCTGTGTGGCCACAAACAGTTACGGTATCACAAGATTAGAGCACCAATCAGAGCAGGGCAGAGGCATAAACAGGAAGTAAAGCTGACAGGAAGAGGAAGTAAGAGAGAGAGAGAGGAGACGGTCGAGTGAGCTGTGCAGTGGACGGCACACAGTTTTTGGTCAGACATAAAAAATTGGGTTTTCACTAAAAATGAATGATATTCCATGTTTTGAATGATATTATTTCTTATATGGATAATTTGGCCACATCTGTTTCAGATGTTATTCATATGATTTTAGTATTAGGTAAATATCATATCCACTGTGCAAATGGAAAAATAACAAGCCCTCCTTTTCTGGTTTTACAAACAAATTTAAAATGTTTGTCTTGGCCCTAAGAAAACTGGGGAAAAAAACTAAATTGCAATGAAAATAAAGCAGAACATTGATCATTACTTATTATTTTAATTTTAAAAAAGTCCTCTATGTTGCACCTCTGCTCCTGTACTTTAATTTAACCCTCCGGTATCTGGGTGTGCCTTTTAGGCACACTTTGTTTTAAAAAACTTCACATTATTTTTCACAATTTAAATAAGGTTAGAATTCAAAAGTTGTTCATTTGTGCATGATCTTTAAAATTCTGTCCACCAACTCAAATGTGCACATTGTAAACAAAAGAAAATGACCAGACTAGCATCTGTCTGCCCAGTGTGCAGAAAACGCACTGTTTCTAACATTTGATCTGTATGATTAGGACTGAGCTGGATTTACCAAAATAAAATCAAATTAGAGCAGAAATATAAATCAATATATAATATTTAATAGTTTGATTTATAGGTGTGCATTTTATGCACACCTGGTGACAGATGTTAGTATTTTTGAACATTTGACCCAGTGCCAAAAATAATAATGCAAATTAACCAGTGTTGGAGTTAATCACTGACATATGCCAGGATGAAAAAATCTAATAATATGTGATCCACTTTTTATGTAGGATATTGAAGAACAAACATTTTTTGTGTTTTTTTACATCCAAAAAAATGGTTTGTTTACATTACAAACATGGCATTTAAAGGGTTAAAAATGTGACAATTATTGAGTATTTGGTATTTTTATTTACGGCTCAAGTTGATGAAATAGAAAAAAGTGTAAAAGAATTAAAAACAAACTGTATGAACATTTTTTTGACATTATTCCACAAGTGTGCCAAAAAGGAACACTTGGTGCTTGGTCAGGGCCTTGGTGGACGGGATACCGGAGGGATAAATGACCGATTATTTACACTGTATTGTATTTGAATGTAATTTTTTTTTTTGTTCTTGCCCTACATATCCCCATGATTGTTGTACTTTATTTTATGTTCATTTGTGTTACTATGTTATTGTCCTATTGAGAGTTTGTATGTTTTCACAGGTTCAATTAAAAAAAAATAAAAAATAAGCTGTGGCGTGGACGGCAAACATGGAGTCAGAGATCTGGTAAATACTCACCTGTTTAACACTGATCTGGTAAATACTCACCTGTTTAACACTGATCTGGTAAATACTCACCTGTTTAACACTGATCTGGTAAATACTCACCTGTTTAACACTGATCTGGTAAATACTCACCTGTTGAACTGATCTGGTAAATACTCACCTGTTTAACACTGATCTGGTAAATACTCACCTGTTTAACACTGATCTGGTAAATACTCACCTGTTGAACTGATCTGGTAAATACTCACGTGTTTAACACTGATCTGGTAAATACTCACCTGTTTAACACTGATCTGGTAAATACTCACCTGTTTAACACTGATCTGGTAAATACTCACCTGTTTAACACTGATCTGGTAAATACTCACCTGTTTAACACAGATCTGGTAAATACTCACCTGTTTAACACTGATCTGGTAAATACTCACCTGTTTAACACTGATCTGGTAAATACTCACCTGTTTAAAACTGATCTGGTTAATACTCACCTGTTTAACACTGATCTGGTAAATACTCACCTGTTTAACACTGATCTGGTAAATACTCACCTGTTTAACACTGATCTGGTAAATACTCACCTGTTTAACACTGATCTGGTAAATACTCACCTGTTTAACACTGATCTGGTAAATACTCCCCTGTTTAACACTGATCTGGTAAATACTGACCTGTTTAACACTGATCTGGTAAATACTCACCTGTTTAACACTGATCTGGTAAATACTCACCTGTTTAACACTGATCTGGTAAATACTCACCTGTTTAACACTGATCTGGTAAATACTCACCTGTTTAACACTGATCTGGTTAATACTCACCTGTTTAACACTGATCTGGTAAATACTCACCTGTTTAACACTGATCTGGTAAATACTCACCTGTTTAACACTGATCTGGTAAATACTGACCTGTTTAACACTGATCTGGTAAATACTGACCTGTTTAACACTGATCTGGTAAATACTCCCCTGTTTAACACTGATCTGGTAAATACTCACCTGTTTAACACTGATCTGGTAAATACTGACCTGTTTAACACTGATCTGGTAAATACTGACCTGTTTAACACTGATCTGGTAAATACTCCCCTGTTTAACACTGATCTGGTAAATACTCCCCTGTTTAACACTGATCTGGTAAATACTCACCTGTTTAACACTGATCTGGTAAATACTCACCTGTTTAACACTGATCTGGTAAATACTGACCTGTTTAACACTGATCTGGTAAATACTCACCTGTTTAACACTGATCTGGTAAATACTCACCTGTTTAACACTGATCTGGTAAATACTCACCTGTTTAACACTGATCTGGTAAATACTCACCTGTTTAACACTGATCTGGTAAATACTCACCTGTTTAACACTGATCTGGTTAATACTCACCTGTTTAACACTGATCTGGTAAATACTCACCTGTTGAACTGATCTGGTAAATACTCACCTGTTTAACACTGATCTGGTAAATACTGACCTGTTTAACACTGATCTGGTAAATACTCACCTGTTTAACACTGATCTGGTAAATACTCACCTGTTTAACACTGATCTGGTAAATACTCACCTGTTTAACACTGATCTGGTAAATACTCCCCTGTTTAACACTGATCTGGTAAATACTGACCTGTTTAACACTGATCTGGTAAATACTGACCTGTTTAACACTGATCTGGTAAATACTCCCCTGTTTAACACTGATCTGGTAAATACTCCCCTGTTTAACACTGATCTGGTAAATACTCACCTGTTTAACACTGATCTGGTAAATACTCACCTGTTTAACACTGATCTGGTAAATACTCACCTGTTTAACACTGATCTGGTAAATACTCACCTGTTTAACACTGATCTGGTAAATACTCACCTGTTGAACTGATCTGGTAAATACTCACCTGTTTAACACTGATCTGGTAAATACTGACCTGTTTAACACTGATCTGGTAAATACTCACCTGTTTAACACTGATCTGGTAAATACTCACCTGTTTAAAACTGATCTGGTAAATACTCACCTGTTTAACACTGATCTGGTAAATACTCACCTGTTTAACACTGATCTGCACCACATTCATATTCCTGAACAGTTCAGTGTACACATGTGTTTTCCATTACAGTTCTACAGGTCTAATGAGGACCAGAGAAAGGGAAAAGAAAGGAGAAGTGAACGGAACTCCTGAATTGGTGAGTTGTGTTGTTGTTGCTGTTAGCTTGTTGCTATTGTCCTTTGTATTTCAGTGCACTGCTCTGGTTGCCGCTGTTATATGTTGTCTAACATGTATATAAATGTCTGTAAAATGCATGGACTTGGTGTATTTAATTGCATCGCGCTTGCTGGTCAGCAGTTAGTTAGTGGGCGCTAATTAGCGGTCGCTAGTTAGCGCTTAGCGGTAGCGCTAGCTTCGTTGCTGCTAGCATTAACATGCTAAACCGGAAGTGCTATCCATGATCGATAAAACCTGTTTAATGTTCACTATGGACAAAAGTGACCATGCATTAGAAATATTAATTAAGTTTTGTATACTTTAAATGAAATGATGCACTTTTGATTACTTTGGATCAGGAATTTGATGTTCAAACTTGATACAGCTGTAGATTTGTGATTTATTTGTGATTTATTTGAATGTGTTTGGTTTGATTAACATTAACAGAGTGAATGTAATTAAAGTCGGCCTTGTGTTATCCAGGACAGGTTTTTTTTCCTATGATTGGAAACCCTGATGGAGAGCTAGGAACAAAAAGAAGAACTGGGATCTGCTGAACTGGACCTGGATCTGCTGAACTGGACCTGGATCTGCTGAACTGGACCCGGATCTGCTGAACTGAACCCGGATCTGCTGAACTGAACCTGGATCTGCTGAACTGAACCCGGATCTGCTGAACTGAACCTGGATCTGCCGAACTGAACTGAACTGGTCTACAATCATAGTAGGCACACACACACACACACACACACACACACACACACACACACACACACACACACACACACACACACACACACACACACACTGCCCAGCCTAATTCCCTTATTTAATTTTGGACTCTTGATTTTTTTTTTCCTCCAACTACAACAGACTACTTTTTTTCTGGATTTTTTGACTTCTGTCTTAGTTTTTTTGGGGTTTTTTTTTTTCCGTTTATTGAATTGGAACTGATGGTAAACCTGTGTGAAAGTGATTTCATATGGAAGAACAGAGAAAAGATCCATCAGACTGAAACTCTTTAAGGTGCACCCCAATGAAGAATTATAAACAGCTGTTTTTTTCTGAACAAGAGATCATAATAATAGAAGTGGGTGATCAAACCTTTGTTTTGCATGTATTGTAAATAGTTTTTTTGTAAATACACGGTTCCACTTTTGCTTATAACTCATGTTTCCTGGTTTCATTGTATTCTGTACATCAGTTTAATTATTCCCTTGTGCTAGCTGATCCTGGAAATCTTCTGAATTCTCTTAACATTTAATGCTAAACTAGCCTATAGCAAAGCTACCTGCTAATGCTAATCATCCAGTCTTAATTATGTAGCACTGAGCAAGACACTAAAATCCTTTATGCTTAAGTGATGCTGCTTAAAGATAGTCTTCAAGTGTACATAGCAAATAAGAAATTCAGCTTTTGCATCAGCATCATCATCATTTGTCAATCCGACACTGACAAAGACAAAAAGGAAGGGAATTTTATCCATAATTTTTATCCGTTTTAGTTAGTTTTGTAAACACACAATACAGTTTCAGTTAGTTGTGTTTTTTTTTCTTTGAATTATAGTTTTTGTTTAAGTTAACAAAAATGTTTTTACAGTTGTAGTTTTTGTCATTTCGTTAGTTTTCATTAATGATAATAACGTTGGCGCGAACCTCCGTTTCCCACAATGCACATTGCAACAAACTTCCTCAGATGCCCAGTTTCCTCCTGACTCTGTAAAGACATGGTTAGTTTGTGGTGGATGGAACTAAGAGACTGTTCAGCATGAGGAAGAGAGTCAGCTGAGGAGTGACAGACAGACCAACGGACCAATGAGACTGAGGAGAGGACTGAGGATGGACAGGGCTGAGGAAACACTGGTCACAAAAGTCTCCTGCACCTTTAAGTTTAGACAAGCTGAGCTGCAGGTGACTGTAGTGGAGAAACACTCTGAAACACCGTGAATCATTTGTACTTTATTATTATTATTATTATTATTGTTATTGTTATTATTATTATTATTATTATTATTATTATTATTATTATTATTATGCTACACGCATTTGTCAATACTTCCTGCCAACTCTGTAATATCCAGACATTCTTTGCTTATTTGTTTTACTTCTCTGTATCTCTATGACATGGGTGTCAAACATGTGTCCCGGGGGCCAAATCCGGCCCGCCAAAGGGTCTGATCTGACCCGTGGGATGAATTTGTGAAATACAAAAATTACACTGAAGAAATTAACAAACAATAATGTTAAAATCAGTTTAGGTCAATTCAATCTGAAGTGGGTAAGACCTGTAAAATACTATCATAATAACCTATAAATAATGAAAAAAAGCTATTTTTTCTCTTTGTTTCAGTGTAAACCAAAGTAAAATTACACAAAAATGTTTACATTTACAGACTAGCCTTTGACCAAAAATGTGAATAAGCTCGACAAATAAGAACAGCCTGAAATGTCTTCAGAGAAGTATGTGGAATTGAAATAATATTCTGTCTTGTTCATATTTGTTTCTGTTATGTTCAAGTACGGTTCGTAGATGTAAACATTTTCATTACAAAATGGTATTTTTTTCACTCAAAAACAGAGAAAACTTTGGAGTTGATATTATTTATCAGTTTTTATCCTTTTTTTTAATATTATTTTACTGGTCCGGCCCACTATATATCATATTTGGCTGAGTGTGGAACTGAACTAAAATGAGTTTGACAGCCCTGCTCTATGACATTCATTACAGTGTGTGACCAATAAATATCACTTTGTGATCGATGTCATCAGGTTCTCAGACGTTCAGCACATCCTTTCTATAACAGAAGCTCTGTAGACCAAGGTTATTATCGTTAATGAAAACCAACAAAATGCTGAAAACAAGAACTGCAAAAACATTTTCATTCACTGAAACAAATAAAAACTATAATTAGAAAAAACAAAACCATAACTAACTGAAACTGTATTGTGTGTTTACTAAACTAACTAAAATGGATACAAATTCTGGATCAGATTCCCTTGGTTTTGGTCTTTGTCAATGTCAGATTGATGTTCAATGGATTTCTTTGTCTCTCTCAGTTTTCTGTGCTGTCTCCATACGACACTTTTTGCTCCGTCACTTGTGTTCACTTGTGGTTTCCAGTCGTCTTCTGGTCCCCACTCTACCTGGAAACATGGAGACTAAAGCAGCAGAGTCCTGTCTGGGATTGATTTGAATAGGAGCACAGAGAAGAAGAGAAAAGAGACCACTGAACTACAACTGAACTACAACTGAACTACAACTGAACTACAACTGAACTACAACTAAACTACAACTGAACTACAACTAAACTACAACTGAACTACAACTGAACTACAACTGAACTACAACTAAACTACAACTGAACTACAACTGAACTACAACTGAACTACAACTAAACTACAACTGAACTACAACTAAACTACAACTGAACTACAACTAAACTACAACTGAACTACAACTGAACTACAACTGAACTACAACTGAACTACAACTAAACTACAACTAAACTACAACTGAACTACAACTGAACTACAACTGTACTACAACTAAACTACACCTGAACTACAACTAAACTACAACTGAACTACAACTGAACTACAACTAAACTACAACTGAACTACAACTGAACTACAACTGAACTACAACTAAACTACAACTAAACTACAACTAAACTACAACTGAACTACAACTGAACTACAACTAAACTACAACTGAACTACAACTGAACTACAACTAAACTACAACTAAACTACAACTGAACTACAACTGAACTACAACTGTACTACAACTAAACTACACCTGAACTACAACTAAACTACAACTGAACTACAACTGAACTACAACTAAACTACAACTGAACTACAACTGAACTACAACTGAACTACAACTGAACTACAACTAAACTACAACTGAACTACAACTAAACTACAACTGAACTACAACTGAACTACAACTAAACTACAACTGAACTACAACTGAACTACAACTGAACTACAACTAAACTACAACTGAACTACAACTAAACTACAACTGAACTACAACTGAACTACAACTGAACTACAACTAAACTACAACTGAACTACAACTGAACTACAACTGAACTACAACTAAACTACAACTGAACTACAACTAAACTACAACTGAACTACAACTAAACTACAACTGAACTACAACTAAACTACAACTGAACTACAACTGAACTACAACTAAACTACAACTGAACTACAACTGAACTACAACTAAACTACAACTAAACTACAACTGAACTACAACTGAACTACAACTGTACTACAACTAAACTACACCTGAACTACAACTAAACTACAACTGAACTACAACTGAACTACAACTAAACTACAACTGAACTACAACTGAACTACAACTAAACTACAACTGAACTACAACTGAACTACAACTAAACTACAACTGAACTACAACTAAACTACAACTGAACTACAACTGAACTACAACTAAACTACAACTGAACTACAACTGAACTACAACTAAACTACAACTGAACTACAACTGAACTACAACTAAACTAAAACTGAACTACAACTGAACTACAACTGAACTACAACTAAACTACAACTGAACTACAACTAAACTACAACTGAACTACAACTGAACTACAACTAAACTACAACTGAACTACAACTGAACTACAACTGAACTACAACTAAACTACAACTAAACTACAACTGAACTACAACTAAACTACAACTGAACTACAACTGAACTACAACTGAACTAAAACTAAACTACAACTAAACTACAACTGGACTAAAACTAAACTAAAACTAAACTACAACTGAACTACAACTAAACTACAACTGAACTACAACTGAACTACAACTGAACTACAACTAAACTAAAACTGAACTACAACTGAACTACAACTGAACTACAACTAAACTACACCTGAACTACAACTAAACTACAACTGAACTACAACTAAACTACAACTGAACTACAACTGAACTACAACTAAACTACAACTGAACTACAACTGAACTACAACTGAACTACAACTAAACTACAACTGAACTACAACTGAACTACAACTAAACTACAACTGAACTACAACTGAACTACAACTGAACTACAACTAAACTACAACTGAACTACAACTGAACTACAACTAAACTACAACTGAACTACAACTGAACTACAACTGAACTAAAACTAAACTACAACTAAACTAAAACTAAACTACAACTGAACTACAACTAAACTACAACTGAACTACAACTGAACTACAACTAAACTACAACTGAACTACAACTGAACTACAACTAAACTACAACTGAACTACAACTGAACTACAACTAAACTACAACTGAACTACAACTGAACTACAACTAAACTACAACTGAACTACAACTAAACTACAACTGAACTACAACTAAACTACAACTGAACTACAACTGAACTACAACTGAACTACAACTAAACTACAACTGAACTACAACTGAACTACAACTGAACTACAACTAAACTACAACTGAACTACAACTAAACTACAACTGAACTAAAACTGAACTACAACTGAACTACAACTGAACTACAACTAAACTACAACTGAACTACAACTGAACTACAACTGAACTAAAACTGAACTACAACTGAACTACAACTAAACTACAACTAAACTAAAACTGAACTACAACTGAACTACAACTGAACTACAACTAAACTACAACTGAACTACAACTAAACTACAACTGAACTACAACTGAACTACAACTAAACTACAACTGAACTACAACTGAACTACAACTGAACTACAACTAAACTACAACTGAACTACAACTAAACTACAACTGAACTACAA
>NW_021941525.1:35000-70000 GCF_902148855.1 Sphaeramia orbicularis | reverse complement strand
GCTGACAGACACAACGGCCAGAAGAACCGTTTGTGGTGGAAAGACTGAGGAGATGTTTGACGCTGGAGCCCACACAGATGGAAAAGGACCTGTTCCACTTTCACATTTGGACCGAATGTTTAAAAACGGTTCTTCTGGCCGTTGTGTCTGTCAGCTGTAAACTCAGCGCTGCCCCCAGAGGACTGGAGTGGATGTGCAGCGTTTGTTTCTGTCTGTGTTGTGTTGTTTTAATATGGAGGCCGTTTGTGTATGTGAAGTGTGTTTGCACCTGTTGACCACTAGGGCTGTAAGAAAATATCAGCTCTGCAACATATCACCATATTTCATTTCACAAGACTGTACTGATATTCAGAAGTACTGTATGGATATGTGTAGGTATTTATTCAAATGCAGATATGGTGGAGGTTCATCTGAGGTTTTTGTTTTACTTTTTTGCTTCTATTTTATTTCTTCTTATTTCACACTCTTTTATTCAATAATGTTGGTTCCTTTGTTGGATTGAACTCAAATCCTGTTCTGATGTTAGTTGTGAACTAATAGGATCTGAACATTTGAACAGGATCTGAAACTGGAATGTCTGGAAAACACAATTTCAGTTTGAACACAGTTTGATTCTTCAAGGAAATAATCATTTAAAAAGAGAAACAAACAAAAACATCGCCTTTTTAACAGTCTCATGCTATATCATGACGTGGTATCATGATCCTGGCGTAGTCATGTGTATGGTATCTGCAGGTTCTTGCACGGCCCTGTGCTCCTCCGTACATGAACCCGTGGCCTGAGTTGGTTCGTACCCACACTAGAGCTGGTACCAGCTGTGTTTACGTCCTCTATTGGTCCATGTTGATCCTTTGGACGACCACACCACCTCCACAGATGGACGTGGCTGACGTGAACTGCACTTCTACTCCTACTGTGGCCGTTTCAACAGTTCACTGTTTGACCTAGAAGCTGTTCAAAATGGTGTCACCAAACGTATTAAATCACTGGTCAGCTGTTCAGTTAAATATGCATTATGGATCGTTTTCTGCATTAAAATATCTCACCATGTCCAGGTCATTGTTCTAGATCATAGATGTCGAACATGCGTCCTGGGGCCCAAATGCCCCCCCCCCCCCAAAGGTTCCAATCTGACCCCTGGATGAATTTACAAAGTGTATAAACTCCACAGATTCATGTTAGTGTGGGTTCCACGTCCAGACCAACCTGATCTACAGTCCAATAAGAACAGCAGAAGAACCCACACAGAAGAAGGACTGCACATTTACTACTGGGACTGATGGAAAAAATATGACATTATGTCTGTAAATAATGACAACTGCACATGTTTGTCTGTGTTTTAGTGAAAAAATCACATTAAATTGTGAAACTCTTTCCATTTCCAAACTCTCCTGTACCAATAAACTGTGACTAACCTGAACAAATGTGTCCAACCTGAAATGTCTGTATTAAATTCAGTCCAGTTTGAACTCTTTTCTTCCTGTTCCTCAGTGTTTAGTGTCTTTGGAGATCTGATCCAGAATGCACATGGACTAATGAGAAGTGGAGGAAGAAGACTGAGAAAATTACACTGATTTATCTGAAGAAATATCAGTTTTTTCAGGTTATTCACATCTGTTTGGTTTGGATAGTTTATAAAAGTCAGTATTTTCATGAATTAATTGGTTTTTTGCACTAAAATCCAATATGAATGACAGGAAAATCATAACAGCATAATAACTTACAGACTATAATGACTCCATATTTTCTTCTTGCTTTGATGTGAGAAAAATAATATTATTAAATAAATATATTATAATATTATTAAATTACATATATTAAATAATATTATATACATTTTACCTATAAATAATGATAATTTCAAATTTTTGTTTTGGTTTTAATGCAAAAATTAACATTAAATTCTGAAAAAAAAAAATTAAGTAAGCAAAAAAAAAAAAAAAAAAAAAAAAAAAAAAAAAAAAATCTTCAATCAAGCCCAAAACCCCCACCTTTAATTAAGTAAAAAAAAAAAAAAATCTTCAATTAAGCCAAAAACCCCCACCTTTAATTAAGTAAAAAAAAAAAAAATCTTCAATTAAGTAAAAAAAAAAAAATCTTGAATTAAGCTAAAAAAAAAAAAAAAATTCAATTAAGTAAAAAATCTTGAATCAAGCCAAAAAAGAAACCCTCAATTAAGTAAAAACAAAATCTTGAATTAAGCCAAAAAAAATCTTCAATTAAGTAAAAAAAAACATCTTGAAATAGGCCAAAAAAAAAAAAAAATCTTGAAATAAGCCCCCCCAAAAATCTTCAATTTAACCAAAAAACATCTTTAAGTAAAAAAAAATCTTCAATTAAGCAAAAGTAGAATTAACTACTTCAAATTTTTTCTGTTTTCGTGCAAAAAACCCCACATGTAAAAATGTTAAGTTGAACTGTAAAATTGTTTAAATTGCACTTATTTTTCTTTAGAAATTTCAGTTTTTTCAGATTATTCACCTTTTAATTTCTAAAAGTATAATTGATAACTTCTAAAGTAAGTATTTTCATAATTTAATGTTTTTTTTTACTTAAACACAGACATAAATGTGCCGTTGTCATTCTTTCTGGGTTCTTCTGTTCTTCTTTTCCTGGTTGGGTCCACTGCAGATCAGATCCGACTGAATGTGGAACCTAAAGAACAGCAGTTTAGAACCCTGCTGTAGGTTGTGTTGGTTTGGGCACTTTACCTGAATCCAGTGTTGGTTAAACTGTGGGATGGGTCCTCTTGGGGGGGGGTCTTCCCAGGGGGTCATGGATCAGTCCTGGCTGTTTTTTTTGTTCTTCAGGTTAGAACATGTATCAGGTGGAACTAATGTTTGATGATTGGAGCACCCTGGACTCACTTAACAGACAGACACCAAACCAATCTGTTGCCATGGTGATCTGTCACTAGGGATGGAACGATTACCAGTATAACAATAAACTGCAGTAAAATCACAGACGGTTAGTATTAGCGTTTAAATTCTAATTCTCATGATAACTGTGTTTGATTACCATGTTTTTTCGGAGAAAACACCGATGTAAAGATCTGCTTTAATGTCAAATATTTGAGTATAGTTTGAATTTATTACAGTTTTAATTTTCTGTACCTAATATTTGAACCAATATTCACTTTTAAAGTCTGTGAAAAGGTTCGTTAAACATCTGTGTGTTATTTATGCAATAAATTATATACATTTTTCAAATCAGATCTTATATATTTTTGTGTTTTTATAGTAGGTTAAAGTGAAAAAATAATAGACAGATGATGTAGATGAAGTTGTGCTGAAAAAACAGATCCAAACATGGGTATAGTAAACATGTGTTTCTATAGTATATAAAGGCCAAATCAAAAGGACTGAAAAACAGACAGAATAGACTCAGACCACTAAGGGTTAATATTGGAATGGTTCTGACACAGAAGGAACACTGGGACTGTTATTGGATTTGTTTTCTGTTGTTTTTCTTTAAATACATGTTGGTTCAATTCTTTCAGTGTGTGTATTCGTACTTTTTGAACATTTTGAGCACAATTTCAACAACACCACGATAATAATGAGAAGTGTGATCATTTTGGTCCCAATAACTGTGATAGAAATGTTCAGATGGTTCCATCCTTATTCTTTTTCTGATACTTAACCGACCAAACCAGTACAAGAACGAATGAACAAGTGGAGCCGAGCACAACCCCAGCTGATGTCATCATGTCTATGGTGAGGTCATATGTGGGTGTGTCCTGATATGATCCCACCTACATACCTGTACATATGGTGAGGTCATCATATGTGGGTGTGTCCTGATATGATCCCGCCTACATACCTGTACATATGGTGAGGTCATCATATGTGGGTGTGTCCTCATATGATCCCGCCTACATACCTGTACATATGGTGAGGTCATCATATGTGGGTGTGTCCTGATATGATCCCGCCTACATACCTGTACATATGGTGATGTCATCATATGTGGGTGTGTCCTGATATGATCCCACCTACATACCTGTACATATGGTGATGTCATCATATGTGGGTGTGTCCTGATATGATCCCACCTACATACCTGTACATATGGTGAGGTAATCATATGTGGGTGTGTCCTCATATGATCCCGCCTACATACCTGTACATATGGTGATGTCATCATATGTGGGTGTGTCCTGATATGATCCCACCTACATACCTGTACATATGGTGAGGTAATCATATGTGGGTGTGTCCTCATATGATCCCGCCTACATACCTGTACATATGGTGATGTCATCATATGTGGGCGTGTCCTGATGTGATGTCATTATTTGAACCAAAAAAAGGTTGACGTTGACCTGACTTGAAGCTTTAGTGTCGTTTCAGTTCCATATCCTCTACACCTTAGCTTTCCATCAGTGATGTCATATCAGTTACTTCTACATATGAAGTAAAGGTTGAAGTAAATTGAAACCAAACTGATGTTTTTATTGACATGTGAAATTTCTGCCATTACAAGGAAATGGAAAAAAAAAAAAAAGATTTTCAAAACTCATAAAACTTTTAAACTTTGACCTACTTTTGCCCAAATGTATCCACATCTATTCTGGGTCACTGGTAATCTACAAACCCAGTTAGGACTGAACTCAACCAATAGTTTTACTGCTAGAGTGTAAACAAACCAACCAACCAACCAAAAACAACAGGCCTTGCCTCCCCCCTTCAGGGGGCGGGGTCAAAGCAGTAGATTTCCAAAGACTGTGGGAGTAAATTAAGTCATTTACACAGCGGAATAATCTTTGTCTTATATTATTTGATGACTCGTTTAGGCCCCAAACACACAAACCAACTGTTTAAATGGGTTCGGTGTGGTGGACAGCTGAAATCCTAACAACATCCAACTTGAAGACGCACCGAAGCAGCAGGTTTTCACACTGAGGTGACAAATGTCGAGTGTTTTAGCTTCAAATCGGAGTGAAACGGGGAAGTGACGGAAAGCTGCAGGCGGATTTTCAGTCGGTGCCTGTGACAGTGAGCGTCGTCTGTCAGTGATCTGAATGTAAACAGTGTTTTCCACACAAGCATTCTGACATTCCACAAAGTAACACGTCCAAAAGCCAGCGCTGGACTCAGTAGTGAAAGCTGAACATGTCTCCTATCCTGGGGCCAAAACACAAAACCTCCTATCTGCAAATGTTTACATTTGGACTTTTCACATTAAATGACTGGACTTTGGGAGGCATCGATACCTAGTATGTACTAACACATAACAGAACCAGTCTGAGAACAGCACAATCTGCTTGGATGTCTTCAACAAAGACCAAACTATAAGAAAACTACACGGGTTTTTTTTGTCTCCTGAAAAGAGTGATTTTTTTCAGATAGGTTTTGTGTTCTGGCCGCTGATATGCTGCGTTTCCTCTACACGGAACCGGCTCGAATCCACTCTGGTACCAGGTCCTATTCCAGACTATTTCCACTCTGGTACCAGGTCCTATTCCAGACCGGTTCCACTCTGGTACCAGGTCCTATTCCAGACTATTTCCACTCTGGTACCAGGTCCTATTCCAGACCAGTTCCACTCTGGTACCAGGTCCTATTCCAGACCGGTTCCACTCTGGTACCAGGTCCTATTCCAGACCGGTTCCACTCTGGTACCAGGTCCTATTCCAGACTGTTTCTACTCTGGTACCAGGTCCTATTCCAGACCCTTTCCACTCTGGTACCAGGTCCTATTCCAGACTGTTTCTACTCTGGTACCAGGTCCTATTCCAGACCGGTTCCACTCTGGTACCAGGTCCTATTCCAGACCGGTTCCACTCTGGTACCAGGTCCTATTCCAGACTGTTTCCACTCTGGTACCAGGTCCTATTCCAGACTGGTTCCACTCTGGTACCAGGTCCTATTCCAGACTGGTTCCACTCTGGTACCAGGTCCTATTCCAGACTGTTTCCACTCTGGTACCAGGTCCTATTCCAGACTGTTTCCACTCTGGTACCAGGTCCTATTCCAGACCGGTTCCACTCTGGTACCAGGTCCTATTCCAGACTGTTTCCACTCTGGTACCAGGTCCTATTCCAGACCCTTTCCACTCTGGTACCAGGTCCTATTCCAGACCCTTTCCACTCTGGTACCAGGTCCTATTCCAGACCCTTTCCACTCTGGTACCAGGTCCTATTCCAGACCCTTTCCATTCCAGATCCTCCCTCTTTCCAGTCCCTGGTCGTCATAGCGATGCGGTGCGTTCCTTCTGTGTGCTCTGCTCACAGTTGCTGATAAACTCACTGGTTGCCTGTTGTCTGGTCAAACTCCTGCTGAATGTTTGCGTCTGAACCTCCTGGACAAACCATGGTGTAGTTTTACAGACTGTCATCATGTGGATTCACCTACTGACAGATTTACTGTAAGAGGGCGGGGCACACACACCACTCTGACCAATCAGAGGTCTGCAGTGTTTACACAGTGTCACCTTTAGGATCTGGTCCCCAGTCCTGGAACCTCAGAGGAGGAGGTACCAAAAAACTAGGACCAGGTACCAGATTCAATAAAACCAGGACCAGGTACCAGATTCAATAAAACTAGGACCAGGTACCAGATTCAATAAAACCAGGACCAGGTACCAAATTCAATAAAACTAGGACCAGATACCAGAAAACTAGGACCAGGTACCAGATTCAATAAAACTAGGACCAGGTACCAGATTCAATAAAACCAGGACCAGGTACCAGATTCAATAAAACCAGGACCAGATACCAGAAAACTAGGACCAGGTACCAGATTCCAAAAAACTAGTACCAGGTACCAGATTCAATAAAACTAGGACCAGGTACCAGATTCAATAAAACTAGGACCAGGTACCAGATTCAATAAAACTAGGACCAGGTACCAGATTCAATAAAACCAGGACCAGGTACCAGATTCAATAAAACCAGGACCAGATACCAGAAAACTAGGACCAGGTACCAGATTCCAAAAAACTAGTACCAGGTACCAGATTCAATAAAACTAGGACCAGGTACCAGATTCAATAAAACCAGGACCAGGTACCAGATTCAATAAAACTAGGACCAGGTACCAGATTCAATAAAACTAGGACCAGGTACCAGATTCAATAAAACCAGGACCAGGTACCAGATTCTAGGTCTTTTTTCGTAATGGAAACACAAAAAGGATGCGTCGAGTCAATACCACGTAGTGGAAACGCGGCAATATACTCATGTGGAGTGTGTGTGTGTGTGTGTGGGGGGGGGGGGGGTGGCGTTTCTGCAAACACAGATGACAGACAGCTGCTCACATTTTGACGGGTGTAACAGTTTTATCACTTCTTCTATTCCTACATTACGTTGTTTTTCATCAGAGGAGGGAACTGAACAAAAATGACACATTCTTGAAGCGTTTTAGTCAGGAGTCCAAACTGAAGAAACCCACGTCGGAGCTCACTGAACCACTGCGCTCTGGAGGTTCACACCTGCTGCTGCTGCTGCTGATGATGATGATGATGATGATGATGATGAGGATGAGGATGATGACGACTGGGTTTTACAAGGGAACCAAAAATCTGAAGAATTCAGAGACTGCTGCAGGAGCTGGAGGTCCATGTGGATGTTTGGTGAATCTGCTAAAGGGGCTGTTCAGTCTGTGGCTCTGCAGTCCCTCCCCAGTCCCGGTCCCGGTCCTGCCTCGGGTCTTACTGGTACTCCTCAGAGTACTGGGTGTCCTCGGGGCCGTACTGCTCGTCCTCTTTGCCGTAGTAATCGTCCGCAGCCGTGTATTCGGTTTCTCCGCCTGAGCACTGGTTGTCGTCGCTGTGTGGCGGCTGCTCCTCCACCTTTTCACCCTCGGCAGGTTTCACACCCGACTTCTTCACCCTGAAAAGAAATCAAAAATTTAACCCTTTCATACATGACGTCCATCTTTGTGGATTAGGGATGGAACCATATGAAAACTTCGTATCACGGTTATTGGGACCAAAATTATCACGGTTCTCATTATTATCACAGTATTGTTGAAATCGTGCTCAAAATGTTCAAAAAGTACTGATACACACTGAAAGAACTGAACCAAGTTGTATTTTGGAAAAATAAATAAATAAATAAAATAATCAGAAAGAAATAGTCCCAATGTCCTTCTGTGTCAGAACCATTCCAATATTAACCCTTAGTGGTCTGAGTCTATTCTGTCTGTTTTTCAGTCCTTTTGATTTGGCCTTTATATACTATAGAAACAAATGTTTACTATACCCATGTTTGGATCTGTTTTTTCAGCACAACTTCATCTAGATCATCTGTCTGTTATTTTTTCACTTTAACCTACTATAAAAACACAAAAGGACAAAAACACACAAAAAAAAAATTCAATTTGAAAAATGTATATAATTTATTGCATAAATAACACACAGATGTTTAACGAACCTTTTCACAGACTTTAAAAGTGAATATTGGTTCAAATATTAGGTATAGAAAATTAAAATTGTAATAAATTCAAACTATACTCAAATATTTGACATTAAAGCAGATCTTTACATCGGTGTTTTCTCCGAAAAAACATGGTAATCAAACACAGTTATCATGAGAATTAGAATTTAAATGGTAATACTAACCGTCTGTATTTTACGGCCGTTTATCGTTATAACGGTAATGGTTCCATCCCTAAAGGGTTCTAAAGGTAATACTGTCCAAACCACATGGGTTCAGTCTGTATAGACCTAGGACTGTAACAATTTTTTTTGTCTTCACTTATTTTGATGCATATGTTTATCCATTTTTGTCCACTTTTTCCTCATTTTGTTAACTTTTTTAATTGATCTGACATGTTTCCTTCTATCATCTATCTGTCTATGAAAAAGAAACTAACGCAACTACAGCTGCAACCGATTAATCCATTAGGTGTTTGAAGCGAATGCAAAAATTCACAATTTGATTAATCGACTCGAATTGATTGAAGGGAAATATCCTATTGCAGTTTTCCTGAATTGAAGCTTCTTTGTGCGTCACAATAAGCGTCTGTGTGAAACACAACAGTGGAACCAATGTTTAACAGCAGAGAAATGAAGGAAACAAAGCTGAAGATTCAGGAGAACTGTGGTTGGATGATTTTTTTTGGGATCACTTTGAGTCGATTAATCAGTTGCAGCTCTAACAACTCAAACTTGATCGGGAAATGGTCAAACAGTGTCCATAATGTTCCATCTTTAATGCACATGTGTATGTTTGATGTTTACACATTAATATTTGAATGTTTTTACCAAAAGAAAGTACATTATGCCTATTATTTCATTTGTTTTTTGTTTTTTTCAAACTACAACTTGGTTTAATTATTTCAGTGTGTTCGTAACTGGTTTTTTTTTTAACATTTTGAGCACAATTTCATTAATACCACGATAATAATGATAATTGTGATCATTTTGGTCACAATAACCGTGATATGAAATGTTCATATGGTTCCATCCCTAAGTACTTCTGAGGAGTAGAACACACCAGTATTAGACTGACATCAGCTGATCCTCAGACAGTGCATACGTAATACTACATCAGCGAAGCTAACAGACCTGGGGCCTGATGATCACAGACTTGTGTGGATTTCATTCTGAAACCTGGCATACGCTTACATCCAGAAAACTCCCTACGCGCAAAAAAAATGTAAAAGAATAAAACTGAATGTACGCCAGATTCCAAACACACTTCCTTTGTGAGTCCCAATCAGCGTGGAACTGACCGCATATGTTTGAGTACCTGACTCCTCCCTCTCCACGCCCACATTTAAATATGCAAATCAGTGTAAACAGGGTCTGCAGGTGGGATTCCCTCTGCATGATCAGGTGACGTCAAGGTGGACGTGAAGCAGAGGACGAAACAGGCGGGAGGAGAGAAGAGGATGAACTCAGCCTGTCTGAGTACATTTCCAATTTGTCGATCAAACACTAACTTTGTGAAAACACCCCCTGTGCTAATATAATAATAATGAAATTTAACTGAAACATTATGAAAACATGACTATTTAATTTCATTGTTGTATTTAGATCTTCAGAAATCGTCCATGTCAGACTTTAAAATTCTGAAACAGTTTCATCATCTATAAAACACCATGTGATGGAACACTTGAAACAAACCACAGAGGTAAAAAGTGCAGGATGACAACATGACGGTGTTCCTGGATAAGGCTGTAAGAAAATATCGGTTCTGCAATATATCGCGATATTTCATTTCACAATACTGTATCGATAGTAAAAAGTACTGTATAGATATTTTGAGGTATTTATTCAAATGCAGATATTGTGGAGATTCATTTTTGTTTTTTGTTTTTCTTTATTGTTTCTATCTTATTTATTATTATTTAACACTGTTTTATTCAATAATGGTTATTTGAATCATCCTAAAACACATTTTACCGTCTGAGATGCAGATGGGAGATCCTTTGATGGGACAAAAATCCTGTTCTGATGTTAGTTGTGAACTAATAGAATCTGAACATTTGAACAGGATCTGAAACTGGAATGTCTGTAAAACAGAATTTCAGTTTGAACACAGTTGGAACATTTGGTGATAGAACATTAGATCCTGTTGGGATCAAATACAAATGTGTTCAGTATTTGAGCAGATTCATGGTGTAATTAAATTCTCCCAGGAAATAATCATTTAAAAAAAAGAAACAAAATCAATACAAAAATCGCCTTTTTAACAGTATCATGATATATTGTATCATGATCCTAGTATTGTGATTAGTATCGTATCTCCAGATTCTCTCCAGTACACAGCCCTATTCCTGGATGTCAAACACCAGCAGTATTAAACATGTGTTGGTGGCATTACAGCTCCATCTAGTGGTTTAAGGCTGGGACACAAATCTACACTGGATTAAATATGTACAGGCTTTAATCTGTCATGACATTGAGCTGCAACAGCAAGTTAAGCTCTAAACTTCAGTTACTTCAAGTGTTGGTTTGAGTTGTTGAAGTGCATTCTTTATATTAACAGAACACTGTTTTCCAATCTGTCCACTTTCACTGTCCAGACAGATAGAGTTTTTGAAACTGTCAGTTTTTGAAACCTAAAATGCTGTTTACATGTGGGTGACACCCAAACATAAAGAAAAGTCTGCATTTTATCTACGTGGTATCATGACCCGCATACATATCCATGCCACTTTTAATTGGTGTGTTATCTGTGTGCATGATCAGCCTTCTGTGTGTCTGTTCACACTGCGTCAAATACCACGACCTGAGGGTCACAGTTAGGGTTATGTGAACCGGAGAGTTTGGTTTAAACTGACACACCACCAAAAGACGTTAAATAACACTTGAAAGGTTGAAAATGCGTAGGTCTTAGGGACGAAAATTATCGATTAATCCATTAATCATTAGTTGGTTGCCCTTATCAATCGATTAACAATTAACTGATAAGCGGCGATTTTCCTGAGAACCTGAATTTCTCTTTCAATATGGTCTATAACAATAAGAGCTAAATACAGTTTCTATACTTCAAGAAAAAATCATGTCATATTCCTTAATGATTGGTTTATTGAACCATTGGATACAGAACAGACAATGACATTTATCGAGTCGAATGAAAGAAATCCAACAGAGAAATAAAATCAAATAAATGGATCTGAGAAGGAGCAGTTTAGAAGGAATAGGCATTTATGAGTTTGGATCACTGAGAAGATGGAGCCACATTTCACAGATTTCAGTGCAGATGCCCCCCCCATTTTCCCGTGTCCACCAGGGTGACCTCAGGACATAATGTGGGACATACCTGTGTCCCAGGTTACAAAAACATCTGCATTAGTGTGGGTGGGACGTCCCAAAAACATCTGCATTAATGTGGGTGGGACATCCCAAAAACATCTGCATTAATGTGGGTGGGACGTCCCAAAAACATCTGCATTAATGTGGGCGGGACGTCCCAAAAACATCTGCATTAATGTGGGCGGGACGTCCCAAAAACATCTGCATTAATGTGGGTGGGACGTCCCAAAAACATCTGCATTAATGTGGGCGGGACGTCCCAAAAACATCTGCATTAATGTGGGTGGGACGTCCCAAAAACATCTGCATTAATGTGGGCGGGACGTCCCAAAAACATCTGCATTAATGTGGGCGGGACGTCCCAAAAACATCTGCATTAATGTGGGTGGGACGTCCCAAAAACATCTGCATTAATGTGGGCGGGACGTCCCAAAAACATCTGCATTAGTGTGGGTGGGACGTCCCAAAAACATCTGCATTAGTGTGGGTGGGACGTCCCAAAAACATCTGCATTAATGTGGGCGGGACGTCCCAAAAACATCTGCATTAATGTGGGTGGGACGTCCCAAAAACATCTGCATTAATGTGGGCGGGACGTCCCAAAAACATCTGCATTAATGTGGGCGGGACATCCCAAAACCATCTGGATTAATGTGGGCGGGACGTCCCAAAAACATCATAAACACATGCGTGGGGTACTCACTGGTTCTTATGTTTGGCACCGCTGATGTGAGACTGGTACTGCTCTACAGAGTTGAGTTCAAGTTTGCAGATGGTGCAGGGGTATCCTCTGAGTGTAGCAGCTGTCACACAAACACACACAGGGGGAGATTCACAACAAGCTGTCCACACATTTGACTGCGTTCAGATAATGTTTATTGCGTCCGGGCCCGGGCCGGTACGCAGCTCTGACCTGGGGACGTGGACGGGCCGTACGTCTCCATCAGTTTGCGTTTCTTCATCTGTTTCCTATGCCTCTTGCCTACGTAGTGCTGCTGAGCCATGAGCGGGTTGTTGAAGGAGGCCTGGCAGATGGAGCAGAAGCGGTCCGGGTTGTTGTTGTCGTCGCTGCCCGCCGCCGGCGCGCCGCTGGATTCATCTGCTGGAGTTTTCTTTGGCGGAGCCGGTGGGGCTGTCTGAGGAGCGACCGCTGGAGAGAAGACAAAGAGGACGCAATTCATTCATGACAGCTTAAGGTGCGGGTAAGACCCCAGCAGAATACGCCACCTGTCACATACGCAACAAGAAAGCACTCAGAGAGCGCAGACCTCCGCCAAGGCAGATCAGTACCTCCCCCCACCCCCCGATCACCACCAAAATTTAATCATTTCTTTCTTGTGCCAGCATCAACATTTCCTGAAAATTTCATGAAAATCTGTCCATAACTTTTAGAGTTATCTTGCTAACAAACAAACAAACACACACACACACAAAGCAAAGCAATCACAATAGTTCCTGGTGGAGGTAATTACACACTTTTTAAATAATTGTAAAGTAGGCGTTTATTCAAATTCATTTAATTTTCCAAATGTAATAGAACTTCCCAACATCCTTTTCTTGTTTTGTCTGTTCCTCTTGTTCTCAAACTGACGTTCGCTCTGGTCCAGACTCTGCTGACAACCACAACCAATGGAATCACACACATCTCCAAACAGTTCTCCTGGTATTTGTGTGCATTCATGTTCAATGGCTGCTCTCAATTCAGCCACCAAACAAGGATGTTTGGAAATTCTGTAACATTTGGAAAATTAAATTAATTTGAATAAACACCTACTCCACAATTATTTAACCCAGGGTTCTCAAACTCCTGTTCTTTCAGGTTCCACATTCAGCCTGATCTGATCTGCAGTGGACCCAACCAGGAAAAGAACAGAAGAACCCAGAAATAATGACATCTGCACATTTATGTCTGTGTTTTAGTGCAAAAAAACAAACAAAAAAAACCAACTCCATTAAATTATGAAAATACTTACTTTTATAAACTATCCAAACAAAAAAGATGTGAATAATCTGAAAAAACTGACATTTCTTCAGTAAAATCAGTGTAATTTTCTCAGTCTTCTTCCTCCACTTCTCACTTGTCCATGTGCATTCTGGATCAGATCTCCAAAGACACTAAACACTGAGGAACAGGAAGAAAAGAGTTCCAACTGGACTGAATTTAATACAGACATTTCAGGTTGGACACATTTGTTCAGGTTAGTCACATTTTATTGGTACAGGAGAGTTTGGAAATGGAAAGAGTTTCACAATTTCATGTGATTTTTTGCACTAAAACAAAGACAAACATTTGTAGTTGTCATTATTTACAGACATAATGAAATACAATTTTTTCTCACATCAAACCCAGTAGTAAATCTGCAGTCGTTCTTTTGTGTCTGTTCTTCTGCTGTTATTATTGGACTGTAGATCAGATTGGTCTGGATGTGGAACCAACACTAAAATCAGTTTGACATGAATTTTTCGGTTGGATTGGAACCTTTGGGGGGACGCATTTGGGCCTCGGGATGCATGTTCAACACCTCTGATTCTAAGTGTGCATATATTTTTTTGGGACACCCTGTATATGACATGTTTTCAGTAACCCGTGTATTGCAAAAACCAGTTATGGTTACATCTACAAACGGCTGATTTATGTATTCAAGTACAAGGTTCCTACAGGTTTCCACAGATTAAATTCAACACTTCTTAAGACCTTTTTAAGATGACTTACAACAGAAATTAAAGCCCAGAAATTAGACAAATGTATTTATTTATTTATTCCAACACTTCGATTACCACTGTTCTGTGTCATTTCTCAGCGGGGGCTGCAAAGTTAGCGATAATTGGTTCTTAATTTCAATATATACTATCATACTAGACTAACGTTACTGTCTTTACAGTTTAGACATTTAACAGACACATTTAAACACAGTACAGCCAACAGGTTTATGGAAACAGGGCTGAACATAGGGCTGACACGGCCTTTTTAGTTCAGGTTCCACATTCAGCCCAAGATGATCTGAAGTGGGCCGAACCAGTACAATAAGAACAGTGAAAAAAGCACAATTACATTACTGACAATATTACAAAGTTTCCTTAGAAATGTGAATAACACAAACAACCTGAAATGTCTTAAGACGAACTGAGGTGTAGATTTAACAATATCATAACATACAGGTCACAGTGGATCTACAAATACACCAAACATTTAGGAACACCATGTTAATTTCATTTCTTTACCCATGGCAGCTGTTCCTGCCTGTCAAAGTTAATTCAACTGGTTTAGGCCTGAAAATGTGACTGAGGACAGGACAAGTCAGGGTTAGGGTTAGGGTGTCCCCTCCCATGACCTTTGATTGGATTTAAATCCCACTGCTACTTTGCACAAACCAGTTTTAACTTGGATTGCGCAGTTTGCCCCTGCTCGAGGCGATCATGCAGAGAGGGGAATCCCACCTGCAGACCCCGTTTATGCTAATCTGCATATTTAAATGTGGGCGTGGAGGAGTCAGGTACTCCTACATATGCAGGCAATTCCAGCTGATTGGGATGAATAAAGGAAGTGTGCTTGGATTCAGGCGTACACTCAGTTTTATTCATCTGGATTTTTTTGTGTGTACAGACTTTGCGGAATATAAGCGTACGCCAATATAAGCAAATCCACGCAAGTCTGTGTACATGAGGCCCCACGTCCAGTGTCACTACTTTTATTCAGAACCATGTGACCTGTAGACCAGCGGAACCATGTGACCTGTAGACCAGTGGAACCATGTTACCTGTAGACCAGCGGAACCATGTGACCTGTAGACCACTGGAACCATGTGACCTGTAGACCAGTGGAACCATGTTACCTGTAGACCAGCGGAACCATGTGACCTGTAGACCACTGGAACCATGTGACCTGTAGACCACTGGAACCATGTGACCTGTAGACCAGCGGAACCATGTGACCTGTAGACCACTGGAACCATGTGACCTGTAGACCAGCGGAACCATGTGACCTGTAGACCACTGGAACCATGTGACCTGTAGACCACTGGAACCATGTGACCTGTAGACCAGTGGAACCATGTTACCTGTAGACCAGCGGAACCATGTGACCTGTAGACCACTGGAACCATGTGACCTGTAGACCACTGGAACCATGTGACCTGTAGACCAGCGGAACCATGTGACCTGTAGACCAGTGGAACCATGTTACCTGTAGACCACTGGAACCATGTGACCTGTAGACCACTGGAACCATGTGACCTGTAGACCACTGGAACCATGTGACCTGTAGACCAGTGGAACCATGTTACCTGTAGACCAGCGGAACCATGTGACCTGTAGACCACTGGAACCATGTGACCTGTAGACCAGCGGAACCATGTGACCTGTAGACCAGCGGAACCATGTGACCTGTAGACCAGTGGAACCATGTTACCTGTAGACCACTGGAACCATGTGACCTGTAGACCAGCGGAACCATGTGACCTGCAGACCAGCGGAACCATGTGACCTGTAGACCAGTGGAACCATGTGACCTGTAGACCACTGGAACCATGTGACCTGTAGACCAGCGGAACCATGTTACCTGTAGACCAGCGGAACCATGTGACCTGTAGACCAGCGGAACCATGTGACCTGTAGACCAGCGGAACCATGTGACCTGTAGACCACTGGAACCATGTGACCTGTAGACCATTGGAACCATGTGACCTATAGACCAGCGGAACCATGTGACCTGTAGACCAGTGGAACCATGTGACCTGTAGACCAGTGGAACCATGTGACCTGTAGACCAGTGGAACCATGTGACCTGTAGACCAGTGGAACTAAAGCCTAAGGTTGTGCGACAGAATATTAGTGTGGGACTGTTCTTCAGTCCAGGCCTTTTGTCAATCTGGTCACAATGAGTAACCACCTTCAAACACTGACACCCAAGAAAAACAGTCAACAGACAATGCACTTAATAATATACGCTCAAGGAAAAAAGAAATGGACCATTTTCATTTTCTCAATTTTTTCAGAAATATGACAGTTATTGCAAAATGTCAAACTCCAGTGAGTTCAGTTCTATTCTGAGTCCAAATGAAATGATTGTTTTCCTGGTTCTGGTTGGTTGATTTGGATTATCAGTCAGAACTGTATTTGTGTATTCACACCCATGTCTGCTCAGGAGTCAAACTCACAGATGAACTGGACCTCTGCTCAGTTGTGCACAATCATTCCCTATAAAAGACACAAAATGGAGCGAACACACATTTGTCCACAATGACACCACTACTGCAACCACAGACAGATGGGGCCATCGGCATGTTTCAGCTGGACGGAGCAGACGGGCCGTAGACAGGCTGTTTGGACTCCACCACTCTACTGTTGGACGCCTTGCTGAGCATTACCACACCACCGGCTCCTCCAACCACCGCCCCAGATCTGGTTGACCGCCTGTTACAACCGCTGCACAGGACCGTGCCGATCGGCTGTCACATCTATGTGACAGGTTTCAGCCGGCAACAAGAACTGCAGCCGAGACCACTGGGACACATCACAGGCTAATGTTGGCTAGAACCATTCGTAATCGCCTACGAGCTGACGGTATCAGACCATGCGTTTATGTTTACGCATTTGGCAGACGCTTTTTTCCAAAGCGACTTACAGGGGAAAACCAATTAAATCACTCAATCAATCAAATTTTATTTATATAGCGCCAGATCACAAAAAAAGTTATCTCTTGACATTTTATATATAGAGTTGGTCAAAACCAGACTCTAAGTCAATTTACAGAAACCCAACAGAATCCTCCAGGAGCAAACACTTGTGACTGGTGACAGTGGAAGGAAAAACTTCCCTTTAACAGCAGAAACCTGGAGCAGACCCAGACTCCTGGAGGATGGCCGTCTGCCTTGACCAGTTGGGGTTAAAGAGAGAGAGTAGAGAAGGGGAAAAAGAGAGAGCAATAGAGATAGAGACTGGGGGAGTGGGGGAGAAGGGGGGAGTAGGGGGAGACACATGGAGGCGGTTGAGGATAAGTGAGTGGTGATGATGAGGGCAGGAGAGAGGCCGGACCACCGCAGCAGGTCCAGAGATAATCGTGAAAGAATCTGTGGTTGTCCTGGGAAAAACCTTATTAGAATATTTAAAATGGAATGTTTGAAAGTGCTAGGACAGGAGGTGCTCTCGGAAGAGCTGGGTCTTCAGGAGCTTCTTGAAGATAGGCAGGGATGACTCTGTTCTTGTAGCACTTGGTAGAGCGTTCCACCAACGTGGAACGACCCATGAAAAGAGCCTGGATTGTCTTGTACAAGGTCTGGGGACCACCAGACTACGTTCCCCAGACGAGCGGAGTGGTCGTGGGGCGACATAAGCTTTTATCAGTGCACCTAAGTAGGTAGGAGCAGACCCACTGAGAATTTGTAGGCTAGGATTAAAGATTTGAATTTGATGCAGGCAGCTATGGGTAGACCAGTGGAACTCAATGAGTAAGGGGGGGGGGGGGGGGGGGGGGGTCAGCGCTGACTCCACAACATCGTTGTGCTCGAGTCCAATGGCACAATGCACATCGTCGCTGGACTTTGCAGAGATGGTCCCAAGTTGCTTTCAGTGATGAGAAAAAGTTCCAGTGCTTCACAGATCTGGGACGGTGGTTGGAGGAGCCGGTGGTGTGGTAACGCTCAGCAAGGCGTCCAACAGTAGAGTGGTGGAGTCCACACAGCCTGGCTACGGCCCGTCTGCTCCGTCCAGCTGAAACATGCCAGTGGCCCCATCTGTCTGTGGTTACAGTAGTAGTGGCATTGTGGACAAATGTGTTTTTGCTCCATTTTGGTATATTTTTATTAGGGCTGCACGATTAATCGATTTTAAATCGAAATTGGATTTTTTAATTAGGACGATTTTTAAAAAAGGGAAATTGTAAAATCGATTTCATCTCTCTCGTGCCTGTGGGTCATGTGCTTGCGGGCTACCGTAGGCTCCTCCTCCTATCAGTGACAGCGGTCTGTCACAGAACTCCGTGTAATGACCGGACTTTAAATGTGTTAATGAACCCACAGTACTTATAGCAATGTAAGCCGTGGCTTCACACACGTATCCCGCAACTGAAACAGAACTGAATGTGGATCACTCATCTTCCGTTGTCCCGGATCTGTACGGTACTGTCTTCTTCTGAACCAGGTCTGGGTCTCAGGGTCATCAGCCTCAGCAGAGGAGCCCACACAGCCATGTGCCCACACACATCCACCAGCTCCACAGATAGAATCCCTCCAGTGTGTCCTGGGTCGGTCTGTTCCACGCACAGATCCCCCAGTTTAAATAGAACCGCATGGGGATCACTTATATTAACCTGGTCCACGCACGCACGACTGATGCCTGTCACTGACTTACACTGGTATCACTGCTGTGGGCCAGATACCCCAAAAAGAAAAAAAAAAAACTAACTTTTTAAAAAAAAATAATTATTTACTCCCCTTACTTGCTAAATTTTTCATTCACAAATGTAGGTTCTGTAACACAAAACCAAATATTATTTATTTTTTGAAAGATGTTCAACTTTATTTAAAGCTGTTAGATAAATCTGGAAACAAAAAGTCTATAAAAAACATAAGTATTTGCTCTGATTTGGACATTGTATTATAGCGTATTCACCCTGGCAAACTTGTATTATTTTCTTGTTGTAGACATTGTTTGTATATTCTACTTCATTCAATAAAGATTTAATTAAGAAAAAATAAACTTCTGTGGGTTCGTCACATGATACCATCACAGATTTAAGGTCAGAGCAGTGCCTTGCATTGTGGGCTGCTCACGAAAACCACATGCTGACTTCTGTTCTCTTTTGTAGTTTTACCCAAAAATCGAAATCGAAAATCGAGTTTTTAGAGGAAAAAAATCTGGATTTTTTTTTTTTTTTTGCCAAAATCATGCATCCCTAATTTTTATATGGAATGGTTGTGCACAATTGAGCAGAGGTTCAATTCATCTGTGAGTTTGACTCCTGAGCGAACATGGGTGTGAATACACAAATACAGTTCTGATTGATAATCCAAATCAATCAACCGGAACCAGGAAAACAATTATTTCATTTGGACTCAGAATAGTACTGAACTCATTGTAGTTTGCAATTTTGCAAAAACTGTCATATTTCTGAAGAAATCAAGAAAATGAAAATGGTGCGTTTCTTTTTTCCTTGAGTGTAAAAACTGGAGGTTATGAAAAACCAAAAAAAACCAAACCAGAAAAAACCAAACCAGACTTCCCAAACTAAAATAAAATGACAATGACATACTTGTGTTGGGTAGGCCGACAGTCTTCAGTCTCAGGTTCTTGGCATGAATTCTGCCCTGATAGTGAGACTCAGCCATGACAGGAGAGGAGAAGGTCATGTTGCACATGTGGCACACCTTTTCCCGGTCTGAGTCTCCGTTGTTACAGTCCTGCTGGTACAAACACAAAGGAATATTCATTATTTATGGCTACGACAGCTGTCATTTGTCCTGTTAAATAAGTATGCATGTACACCAACAGCCTGTATGTGTGTTCTGTGTTCAGACTCCTAAATCCAACCTGATACTTACAGTCACACTTGCTTACCTTTATATCCACTAGGGGTGTAAGAAAATACTGGTTCTGCAAAATATCACAATATTTCATGTTGCAATACTGTATCGATATTAAAAAGTACTGTGGATATTTTTAAGTATTTATTCAAATGCAGATATTGTGGAGGTTCATTTTAGTTTTTTGTTTTTCTTTTTGTTTATATCTTATTATTATTTAACAGTTTTCTTAAATAATGGTTATTTGAATCATCCTAAAAGCACTTTTTACTGTCTGAGAGGCAGATGGGAGTTCGTTTGGAAATGAGAAGAATTAGAAACATTTTGTGATATGACATTAGATCTTGTTCTGATCAAATAAAAATGTGTTTAGTAGGGCTGTAAGAAAATATGGGTTCTGCAATATTTCATGTCGCAATACTGTATCGATTTTAAAAAGTACTGTATCGATATTTTTAGGTATTTATTCAAATGCAAATATTGTGGAGGGTCGGTTTTTTTTGTTTTTCTTTTTTGTTTCTATTTTATTCATTATTCTTTCACACTCTTTTATTCAATAATGTTGGTTCCTTTGTTTGGATTGAACTCAAATCCTGTTCTGATGTTAGTTGTGAACTAATAGAATCTGAACATTTGAACAGGATCTGAAACTGGAATGTCTGGAAAACACAATTTCAGTTTGAACACAGTTGGAACATTTGGTGATAGAACATTAGATCCTGTTGGGATCAAATACAAATGTGTTTAGGATTTGTGCAGATTTCTGCTGGAATTCAATTCTTCCGGGAAATAATCTTTTAAAAAAATCCTTTTTTAAACAGTATCATGATATAGCGTGATATATCATATCATGATCCTAGTATTGTGATTTGTATCATACCACCAGATTCTTGTGTATACACAGCCCTTGTGTGGACCAGAGGAAGTGGACACAGGACCAGGGTGTGTTTGGGCCTGGTCCACCCCACAGAGCTGACACAGCAGCTCCACCACCACTTCAACCGATGCACCTTCATTATGTCCACTGGGAAAGGGTTTCAGCTGATGCTTACATGAGCACAGACTTTCACAGGAAACCTTCAAACCTACTTTACTCACATTGTCAGACGAGGGGGACTTCAACTTCTTGAACACTGGCTCCTTCTCGTTTTGGAGGGAAAGATAGCGCCGCACTTTGTTGGCATGTTTCTTGCTCTGGAAACCACACATGAAACCACACATGAAACCACATTATCCCTCCGGTATCCCGTCCACCAAGGCCCTGACCAAGCACCAAGTGTGCCTTTTTAGCACATTTGTGGAATAATGTAAAAAAAAAAAATTTCATACAGTTTGTTTTTAATTCTTTTACACTTTTTTTCTATTTCATCAACTTGAGCCGTAAATAAAAATACCAAATACTCAATAATTGTCACATTTTTAACCCTTTAAATGCCGTGTTTGTAATGTAAACAAATCATTTTTTTGGATGCAAGAAATACAAAAAATTAAAAAAAAATTTCAATGTACTCCATAAAAAGTGGATCACATATTATTAGATTTTTTCATCCTGGCATTTGTCAATGATTAACTCCAACACTGGTTAATTTGCATTATTATTTTTGGTGCTAGGTCAAATGTTCAAAAATACTAGCATTTGTCACCAAGTGTGCGTAAAATGCACACCTATAAATCAAACTCTTAAATATTATATATTGATTTATTTTTCTGCTCTAATTTGATTTTATTTTGGTAAATCCAGGTCAGTCCTAATCATACAGATCAAATGTTAGAAATAGTGCGTTTTCTGCACACTGGGCAGACAGATGCTAGTCTGGTCATTTTCTTTTGTTTACAATGTGCACATTTGAGTTGGTGGACAGAATTTTAAAGATCATGCAAAAATGAACAACTTTTGAATTCTAACCTTATTTAAATTGTGAAAAATAATATGAAGTTTTTTTAAAATGAAATGCAAAGTGTGCCTAAAAGGCACACCTGGATACCGGAGGGTTAAATAAACACAAATCACATCTAGAAACAAACACACCGTTGAAGAAAAAATTCACTCCGCAGCGGGCGAACATTACGCCCTGTTCCGCACTTTTCATGTACTCATTTCACATCATTATCTTCGTTACGGCTACACAGGAAATCAGTCCGAGTCACTTCAAACGACTGACTGTGCTTTTGACACATCATACAAATACACAAATGGTGCAATTTGCTACTTTTCTCTGATAATCAGTAAAAGTATGTTAAGAAATATGAGGTTCTTGTAGACCAGGGGTCTCAAACATGCGTCCTGGGGGCCAAATGCGTCTCACCAAAGGTTCCAATCTGACCCCTGGATGAATTTACAAAGTGTATAAATTCCACAGTCCAGGCTGTGGAACTCATTTTAGTGTGGGTTCCACATCCAGACCAACCTGATCTACAGTCCAATAAGAACAGCAGAAGAACCCATACAAAAGAAGGACCACAGATTTACTACTGGGTTTGATGGGAAAAATAGTGATAGTGCAAAAAATCACATTAAATTGTGAAACTCTTTCCATTTCCAAACTCTCCTGTACCAATAAAATGTGACTAACCTGAACAAATGTGTCCAACCTGAAATGTCTGTATTAAATTCAGTCCAGTTTGAACTCTTTTCTTCCTGTTCCTCAGTGTTTAGTGTCTTTGGAGATCTGATCCAGAATGCACATGGACTAATGAGAAGTGGAGGAAGAAGACTGAGAAAATTACACTGATTTTACTGAAGAAATGTCCGTTTTTTCAGGTCATTCACATCTGTTTTGTTTGGATAGTTTATAAAAGTAAGTATTTTCATAATTTAATGGGGGGGGGGGGGGGGGGGGGGGGGGGGTTTGCACTAAAACAAGGACATAAATTGTCAGTTGTCATCATTAATAGGTTCTTCTGTTCTTATTTTACTGGTCCAACCCACTGCAGATCACATCAGACTGAATGTGGAATTACTAATACTATTACTAGTACTATCACTAATACTATTACTATTACTAATACCATTACTGATACTGTTACTATTACTAATAATTTTACTATTACTGATGCTATTACTATTACTAATATTCATAGTAATACTAATACTATTACCATTACAAATACTATTACTGATACTATTACTACTACTTATATTCATAGTATTATTGATACTGTTACTATTACTAATACTACTGCTGATACTATTACTATTACTAATACTAATATTCATACTATTACCGATACTGTTACTATCACTAATACTATTACTAATACTAATACTATTACTGTTACTAATAGTATTACCATTACTAATACTATTACTCTTACTAATACTATTACTAATACTATTATTAATACTAATACTATTACCATCACTAATACAGTTACTATTACTGTTACTATTACTAATACTATTACTACCACTACTACTAATACTGTTACCATTACTAACACTATTTCTATTACTGTCACTATTACTAATACTGTTACCATTACTAATACTATTTCTATTACTGATACTATTACTAATACTATTACAACTACTATTACTAATACTATTTCTATTACTGTTACTATTACTAATACTATTACTATTACTACTACTAATACTATTACTAATACTATTACCATCACTAATATTATTTCTATTACTGTTACTATTACTATTACTACTACTATTACTATTACTAATACTGTTACCATTACTAACACTATTTCTATTACTGTTACTATTCCTAATAAAGCAGACAGCCCTTCAGACTTTGTGTGTCCCCGTCAGGTTTGCGTTCAGTCGAAGCTCCTGAAAACATTGGACTCATTCAGTTCGTGTCGTCCAACTGCAGACAGATCCCAGTCCAAACTGTGAGCTGCTGTTGAAAGGCTTTTTTCTGCATCCACTGTCAAACAGGATGGAAACGGCAGCAGCAGACTGACCTGATAATGAGTCAACTTCTGAGACTCTGAAATGAGAACGGCACTGCACACTTTACACTGGGCCTCAGAAAACAGGTCACCGTGCTCCTTTATCATCTGATTTACTGCAAGGGAAAGAGAGAGAAGCACAAGACTACAAATCAGGTTATGTCCTAGAAGAAGATGTAATTCTACCAGAACATGAGGCCAATACTCAGTACGAACACATCAAACAGCAGCTCTGTTGTATTTTACTGATGGAAACATGACACAGTCTGACCCAGCGTCTGAACTCCTGTTTGCTGTGACCTGTTTTATTTCAGTTATTCCTGAAAGGTAATGACACTATATATACACATGTGTAAACACCTGTGTCTGACATAAACAAACATGGACCAGATCCAGGACCAGGACCAGATCCAGCGGTACCACATGGACCCATGTCCTGTTCAGTAGTGTCTGTGTTTAAACTCAATAACTGATCTGTGTTTAATCCACGTATGAATAGGGCTGAGTCAGTACTGTCACATGACACACAGGACAACTGACACAAAGAACATTTAAGGGAAAAACACTGGACAACTGACACAAAGAACATTTAAGGGAAAAACACTGGACAACTGACACAAAGAACATTTAAGGGAAAAACACTGGACAACTGACACAAAGAACATTTAAGGGAAAAACACTGGACAACTGACACAAAGAACATTTAAGGGAAAAACACTGGACAACTGACACAAAGAACATTTAAGGGAAAAACACTGGACAACTGACACAAAGAACATTTAAGGGAAAAACACTGGACAACTGACACAAAGAACATTTAAGGGAAAAACACTGGACAACTGACACAAAGAACATTTAAGGGAAAAACACTGGACAACTGACACAAAGAACATTTAAGGGAAAAACACTGGACAACTGACACAAAGAACATTTAAGGGAAAAACACTGGACAACTGACACAAAGAACATTTAAGGGAAAAATACTGGACAACTGACACAAAGAACATTTAAGGGAAAAACACTGGACAACTGACACAAAGAACATTTAAGGGAAAAATACTGGACAACTGACACAAAGAACATTTAAGGGTCATTCAAATGTCTAAAACATGCTGTTCTCATCATAAATGGATCTGAAATGAAACACAGGGCTGTAGCTGATGGAAAAACTACAACTGGGATCAATATTGGATCAAAATGTTCATAGTGCATATGAGTGTGAACAAATATTATTATTATAGTTAATAGTGCATTTACATATATGAGTCCTTTTTAGGTTTCATTTTATATTGATTATATCTTTTTTTCTAAAAGTGATACTTAAATTTCGTAAACGGTTCCATAAAATAGAGTTCTGAAGCTAAAAAAATGAGCCTGTTTGATAAATGACAGGAGAAGCTTTAACTTATGACACTGATGTTCAACTTTGGCTGGATGTGACCCACGTTTCCCGGTTTAACTGTGGACCAGAGTCATTATGCTTGGCTCTGACAATGTGGAAAATTAATTTACCTTGATGAGTCACCCTGAATACAAAAATATCTGGTGATGCAGCCAATAGATGTGATTAAAGCCAGCACTGAGTCGGGTATTAACTCTGGTTTGGTTGTGACACAGCAACATGACCTTTAATTTTAGCTCTGCCAGACTGGGATGTAGTTTTTCTCTCATGAGTACGACACAAGGACAGTTAGTAGACGGTACAGAGGGTGGGAAATACTCTGGCATTCCACAGGGTCTGGTTCAAAATAAAATGATCAGCGGCCTGGTTCCAGTTCAGGTGTAAAGTCCACACTAAACGAAGGGTTGAAGCCATGGAATACATAGAATTAGAGGACAAAGGAACCGTCGTGTCACCCACTGCTGTCTGAAATGCCAGTGTGAAGCCAGTGGTTTGCCGTTTAGCCACAGTCCCTCTGTCTTTTGGAGTCGGAGGTGACCAGATTTGGATCAAAGGGGTCGAGTTGTGGACGGGTGAGGGATCCCAGCCATCTGCAAAGGGTCATGCACTAACGCCAAGTGGTAACTAGGGCTGAATCTGGTGATACCATACAAATCACAATACTAGGATCTAGGGCTGCACGATTAATCGATTTTAAATCGAAATCGGATTTTTTAATTAGGACGATTTTTAAAAAAGGGAAATCGTAAAATCGATTTCATCTCTCTCGTGCCTGCGGGCCGTGCGCTTGCGGGCTCCCGTAGGCTCCTCCTCCTATCAGTGACAGCGGTCTGTCACAGAACTCCGTGCAATGGCCGGACTTTAAATGTGTTCATGAGCCCGCAGTACTTATAGCAATGTAAGCCGTGGCTTCACGCACGGATCCCGCAACTGAAATAGAACTGCATGCGGATCACTCATCTTCCGTTGTCCTGGATCCGTACGGTACTGTCTTCTTCCGATCCGGGTCCGGGTCTCGGGGTCATCAGCCTCAGCAGAGGAGCCCACACAGCCCTGTGCCCACACACATCCACCCGCTCCAGGATAGAATCCCTCCAGCGTGTCCTGGGTCAGTCTATTCCACGCACGGATCCCCCAGTTTAAATAGAACCGCATGTGGATCACTTATATTAACCTGGTCCACGCACGCACGACTGATGCCTGTCACTGACTTACATTGGTATCACTTCTGTGGGCCCAGATACCCAGGAAAAAAAAAATACAAAAAATAAAATAAAAAAAAAAAAAACAACAACAACAACACACACACACACACACACACACATATATATATATAAAAAAAAAATTAAATAATTAATTTAGTCCTCTTACTTGCTACATTTTTCATTCACAAATGTAAGTTCTGTAACACAAAAACAAATATTTATTTTTTGAAAGATGTTGAACTTTATTTAAAGCTGTTAGATAAATCTGGAACAAAAAGGCTGTAAAAAACATAAGTATTTGCTCTGATTTGGACATTGTATTATAGTGTATTCCCCCTGGCAAACTTATGTTATTTTCTTGTTGCATACATTGTTTGTATACTCTATTTCATTCAATAAAGATTTAATTAAGAAAAAATAAACTTCTGGGGGTTCATCACGTGATACCATCACAGATTTGAGGTCAGAGCAGTGCCTTGCATTGTGGGCTGCTCACGAAAACAACATGCTGACTTCTGTTGTCTTTTGTAGTTTTACCCAAAAATCAAAATCAAAATCGAAAATCGAGTTTTTAGAGGAAAAAAATCGGGATTTTTTTTTTGCCAAAATCGTGCAGCCCTACTAGGATCACGATACCATATATCACGATATATCATGATACTGTTTTAAAAAAAGCATTTTTTTTGTTTCTTTCTTTTTTTTTAAGATTATTTCCTGGAAGAATTGTTATTCAAATTGTCCACCTGTCCCAGTTCCCACCTGTCCCTCTGTCCCAGTTGTAGTTCTTCCATCAGCTACAGTTCTGTGTTTCATTTTGGATCCATTTATGATGAGAACAGCATGATTTAGACATTTGAATAAAGTCAATAAAATCAGGTTCATTTTCAGTCCCCGTGTCTCAAAGCAAGAATTTAAGTATTTTAACCCTTAAATGTGCTTTGTGTCAGTTGTCCAGTATTTTAACCCTTAAATGTGCTTTGTGTCAGTTGTCCAGTATTTTAACCCTTAAATGTGCTTTGTGTCAGTTGTCCAGTATTTTAACCCTTAAATGTGCTTTGTGTCAGTTGTCCAGTATTTTAACCCTTAAATGTTCTTTGTGTCAGTTGTCCAGTATTTTGACCCTTAAATGTGCTTTGTGTCAGTTGTCCAGCACTTTGACCCTTAAATGTTCTTCGTGTCAGTTGTCCAGTATTTTAACCCTTAAATGTTCTTTGTGTCAGTTGTCCAGCATTTTGACCCTTAAATGTTCTTTGTGTCAGTTGTCCAGTATTTTAACTCTTAAATGTTCTTTGTGTCAGTTGTCCAGTATTTTAACTCTTAAATGTTCTTTGTGTCAGTTGTCCAGTATTTTGACCCTTAAATGTTCTTTGTGTCAGTTGTCCAGTATTTTGACCCTTAAATGTTCTTTGTGTCAGTTGTCCAGTATTTTGACCCTTAAATGTTCTTTGTGCCAGTTGTCCAGTATTTTGACCCTTAAATGTTCTTTGTGTCAGTTGTCCAGTATTTTGACCCTTAAATGTTCTTTGTGTCAGTTGTCCCATGTGTCATGTGACAGTACTGACTCAGCCCTATTCATACATGGATTAAACCAATCAGTTATTGAGTTTAAACACAGACACTACTGAACAGGACATGGGTCTATGTGGTACCGCTGGATCTGGACCTGGATTTGGACCTGGTCCTTACATATCCACCTGTCCTTGGTAGTAAGTCTGTATTTCTGCTCATGAAAAATTAAAGCATGAATGTATGTCACTATTAAATGCCATCATAAATCCCAGAGGAATATAATCTAGAACTGAGAATGAATCACCCATGTTAAAAAAAAAAAAAAGAGGCAGAAAAACTTTTGCTCCTCTTCATCCGTCACATTATCCCACCTTTCAGGGCAGTGCTCCATTTTCCACTGACACCTACTGAAGGCGTGGTTTTAACATTTAAGATGTGACTTCAGCCTGAAACCAAACTCGCTGCAGCAGTCTGCATAATTAGTGACATCTAGTGGAATTCTTGTTGTCAAAACTTATTCATTTGTATTCTGACAAAATACACACAATACATGTTATGTACGACTAGGGCTGTGTATCAGCAAGAACGTGGTGATACACTACAAATCACAATACTAGGATCATGATACAATATATATCACAATATATCATGATACTGTTAAAAAGGCAATTTTTTTTTTGTAAATGATTATTTCCTTGAAGAATTGAATTCCCCAGAAATCTACACAAATCCTAAACACATTTGTATTTGATCCCAACAGGATCTAATGTTCTATCAGCAAATGTTCAAACTGTGTTCAAACTGAAATTGTGTTTTCCAGACATTCCAGTTTCAGATCCTGTTCAAATGTTCAGATTCTATTAGTTCACAACTAACATCAGAACAGGATTTGAGTTCAATCCAACAAAGGAACCAACATTATTGAATAAAAGAGTGTGAAATAAGAAATAAAATATAAAAAAAAAGAAAAACAAGAAAAACAAAAATGAACCTACACAATATCTACATTTGAATAAATACCTAAAAATATTCAAACAGTACTTTTTTTAATATCAATACAGTATTGTGAAATTAAATATTGCGATATGTTGCAGAACCGATATCTTCTTACAGCCCTGCATACGACTGAAGTCATTCAAGAGTTTACACATATTTATTTTTTGCACAACTATAGACTAATATGCACACATTTCTATCTTATGCACATGAATTTTCTGACAGTAACCTAACCCCTACATGGAGTTGACCTGAGAACACCTGGGAAATTCTTTCTTTTTTTTTTTTTTTTTAAGATTTAACATTAAGTTTTATTTTCCCAAACATATCATGTCTCAGTAAGTAACTTTGTCTTGAAATCTAACCTGGCAGAGTTCATATTAAAACCAAATAAATCAAACACATCACAGTTTGGTGCATCTGTGAATCTGGGTTTATTTTAGTATCTGACATAGGGATGGAACCATATGAACATTTCATATCACGGTTATTGTGACTGATAATTATGACGATTATCATTATTATCGCAGTATTATTGAAACTGTGCTCAAAATGTTCAAAAAGTACTAATACACACACTGAAAAAATTTAACCAAGTTGTATTTAAAAAGAAATAAAATAAAATAATAGTCCCACTGTCCCTTCTGTGTCAGAAACATTCACATATTAACCCTTAGTGGTCTGAGTCTATTCTGTCTGTTTTTCAGTCCTTTTGATTTGGCCTTTATATACTATAGAAACAAATGTTTACTATACCCATGTTTGGGATCTGTTTTTTCAGCACAACTTCATCTAGATCATCTGTCTGTTATTTTTTCACTTTAACCTACTATAAAAACATAAAAGGACACAAAAAAAAAAAAACACAAAAAAATATATAAAATCCAATTTGAAACATGTATATAAGTTATTGCATAAATAACACACAGATGCTTAACAAACCTTTTCAGAGACTTTAAAAGTGAATATTGGTTCCAAATATTAGGTATAGAAAATTAAAATTGTAATAAATTAAAACTTTACACAAATATTTGACATAAAAGCAGATCTTTGAATAGGGTTTTTTCCCCTGAAAGTGTGGTAATCAAACACAGTTATCATGACAATTACAATTTAAACAGTAATACTAACTGTCTGCAGATTTTACCGCAGTTTATCATTATACCGGTAATTGTTACAGCCCTAATCTGTCACTTTTCATCTGTTTAGACCCAATAATTAAAGGTAAATGTAGACATATTTACCCACAGGATGGACCTAATGATGACCTCAGAGAAATGCACAAACAATTATCCTCTTGCTCTGATCCATCCCATAATTAATGAATTTATAATCAAATACTGGGTCCAAAAATAGGACCCAAATATGGACATTAAATCTCCCTAGGTGTCAGTGCATTAGATGTGTAAACCTGTGTGTAAATGCTCTTCTATAGACTCTAAATACAGACACTGTGTTCAGTGTGTGGATCCTAGTGGTTTTTCTAATCCACACGTGAGTTTTCATCAGTCTCAGTCTCATTCCAGGTTTGGTGTGGAACCCATCGTGTCCACTGGTGTTACATACAGAACCTGAACATTTACACACTAATAAATCAGCAGTGACTTACTGGGCTGTAAGAAAATAACTTTTCTGCAATATATCATTTCACACCACTGTATCGATATTAAAAAGTACTATATCGATATTTTTAGGTATTTTTCAAATGCAGATATTGTGGAGGTTAATTTTCGGTTTTTCTTTTTTGTTTATATTTTCTTTTATTTATTATTTAACACTGTTTAATTAAATAATGTTCGTTCCTTTGTTGGATTGAACTCAAATCCTATTCTGATGTTAGTTGTGAACTAATAGAATCTGAACATTTGAACAGGATCTGAAACTGGAATGTCTGGAAAACACAATTTCAGTTTGAACACAGTTTGAACATTTGCTGATAGAACATTAGATCCTGTTGGGATCAAATACAAATGTGTTTAGGATTTGTAGAGATTTCTGCTGGAATTCCATTCTTCCAGGGTATAATCTTTTAAAAAAGAAACAAAACCAAAAAAAAAAAAAAACCTTTTTAACGGTATCATGATATATCGTATCATGATCCTAGTATTGTGATTTGTATCGTATCGTCAGATTCATGCCGAACCACAGCCCTAGTGATTTTACAACAGCGGTCATTTTAGTGAAACACTCTGCCTTGAATAATTAGTTCGATTCCCAAAATGCACCTGTGAGAAAATAAAAAGATATTCCAGAAAATAGTAGTGTAATTTTTGTGTCCTTTTGACCATGTTACATGTGGATTTTTGTATTCAAAATAATGTAAAATAATATAAAAATGTGTTTACCTGTTAAATAGTTTCTTTCTTATCTCAGTAAATATTTCTTTTTCAAAGAAAAACCCAAAGTTCTTCCAAACCTGCTTCAGAACATTCATCTCCATCTGGTTTGACTGTCTTTTTTGTAGGACCAGGTTCACACAAACACCCAGTTAGAATTTCAAGCACTAAACTCAAATATCTGCATTTGTCAGAACTTGAAAAAACAACATTGAAACTGAAGCCTTTTCAGGGATTTCAAGCACCTGTACGAACCCTGTTCACATTATTATACATTTTCTCAACTATCTGCAGCAGTGTTTTTCAACCTTGGGATCGCCTGGAATTCAAATGGGGTCACCTGAAATTTATAGCAATTTATAAAAATAAAAACTTATTAATAAAAATATATGGTGAGTTGACAGAGACAATCACAATCCATAAAAGACATGACAAACTATGAAGCTGAAACTGCAGCACTGTGGTTCTGTTTCTGTGTGGTTCTGCTTCTGTGTCAAATGTTCATTGTGGTCAGTTTCAGATGCTGCAGCTCTTTCATAATTCATCATTCCAGATCTTGTTTTTCAGTATTAATTGTCCTCCTTGTAAATCACAGTTGGACTGACTGGACAGATCCTGACTAGGGATGTAACAATTACCGGTATAATGATAAACCGCGGTAAAATTCCCCATTGTTAGTATTTCTGTTTAAATTCTAATTATCATGATAACCATGTTTCATTACCACACTTTGAAAACAGAGAGAGCGAGAGACAGACCTCTGTTAGTTCTATCTATCTATCTATCTATCTATCTATCTATCTATCTATCTATCTATCTATCCATCTATCCATCTATCCATCTCTGGAAAAGAAACTAAAACAACTCAAACTTGATATAGAAAATGGTCAAACAATGGCCATAAGATGTCACCTTTAATGCACATTTGTATATTTGATGTTTACATAGTAATATATGAATGTTTCTGCCAACAAAGTACATTGTGCTGTTATTATTTGCTTGTCTGTTTTTTTAAAATTCAACTTTATTAAATTATTTCAGGGTTTGTATTAGTACTTTTTGAACATTTTGAGCACAATTTCAACAATACTGCGACAATAATAACCATGATATGAAATTTTCCTATTGTTACATCCCTAATCCTGACCAAGGAAAATCCAATTCTCCCTTTGTGCAGTAATCTACACCTGGATTTACTGCCTCCATCCACAATAATATACATTACATAGACTAAATGTCATCTAACATTAACCTGGATTTGAAACAGAGGACAGAAAACTATTACAGGATCAAAAACAAATTAATTTTAGTCACAAAAAAAAAGTGTCCGTTTTGAATGTCTGGGGTCGACAGAAATTTGTGATGTTAAACTGGGGTCAGGAGTAAAAAAAAAGGTTGGAAAGTACTGATCTACCATATATATATATATATATATATATATATATATATATATATATATATATATATATACATACAATAGTTTTTCTACTAACTATTCCAAAAAGCTGGATGTGACTTCTACATAGCTCTCCTGTCTGAACTAACGCAACACGAGGGAGACACTTTGAATAGAAATAAAAGCCTCATTCTGAGCCAACACACCTGCACATGGTCAACACTAACACTAACCCCACTCTCCTTTTATTCTCCACTGGCGTACACACACAATCCCAAACACAGCCACAGTGAACAACCATCGGATGCAAAGCGTGCTCTCGTCGACCTTGGAACACAGACGGCTGCAGCTAGCTAGCTTAGCCTAGCCTAGCCTAGCCTAGCTTATGTTAGCATACTGCAGCCGGACGCTCTACTTCCTCTGCTCCGCCACTAGCCTGCTACCTGCTAACAGATGCTAGTTTCCGCATGAAATACCCCCGACTGGAACCGAACGCACGACCAGCGCCTTCATGTATACTACATGCAGCAGAAGTGTGGACACAGGACCGTACATACCCTCCGCCAGTCCTGAAGGTAAAATAGGAAAATCCTCCGTCTGCATCGCAACGGCCATGATTTTTTTTTTTTTTTTTTTTACACCCAAGTGTTCCTAAACGCGCATGCGCAAAGTAAACGACGGCTACTGGACAGAAAGCCCCCCCCCCCCCCCACACCCAATCCACAAATCCATCCAGTCCATAAAAATATATGATGAACATAACAAACATATCCATATACTACTGAATTATCCATGTTCACATATATACGACAGAAATACCCATACTAATCAACATATACTGTATACTACATCCACACAAATATATAAAACATACATATATATAAACTAAATAAATATCCATATTAATAAACATATAAACTACATCCACACAAATATATAAAACATACATATATATAAACTAAATAAATATCCATATTAATAAACGTATAAACTACATCCACACAAATATATAAAACATACATATATATATAAACTAAATAAATATCCATATTAATAAACATATAAACTACATCCACACAAATATATAAAACATACATATATATAAACTAAATAAATATCCATATTAATAAACATATAAACTACATCCACACAAATATATAAAACATACATATATAGAAACTAAATAAATATCCATATTAATAAACATATAAACTACATCCACACAAATATATAAAACATACATATATAGAAACTAAATAAATATCCATATTAATAAACTTATAAACTACATCCACACAAATATATAAAACATACATATATAGAAACTAAATAAATATCCATATTAATAAACGTATAAACTACATCCACACAAATATATAAAACATACATATATATAAACTAAATAAATATCCATATTAATAAACGTATAAACTACATCCACACAAATATATAAAACATACATATATATAAACTAAATAAATATCCATATTAATAAACGTATAAACTACATTCACACAAATATATAAAACATACATATATATAAACTAAATAAATATCCATATTAATAAACGTATAAACTACATCCACACAAATATATAAAACATACATATATATAAACTAAATAAATATCCATATTAATAAACATATAAACTACATCCACACAAATATATAAAACATACACATATATATATATATATATATATATATATATATATATAAACTAAATAAATATCCATATTAATAAACATATAAACTACATCCACACAAATATATAAAACATACATATATATATAAACTATATAAATATCCATATTAATAAACATATAAACTACATCCACACAAATATACAAAACATACATATAGATAAACTAAATAAATATCCATATTAATAAACATATAAACTACATCCACACAAATATAAAAAACATACATATATATATAAAAAATAAATAAATATCCATATTAATAAACATATAAACTACATCCACACAAATATATAAAACATACAGATATATAAAC
>NW_021941525.1:0-30000 GCF_902148855.1 Sphaeramia orbicularis | reverse complement strand
ATGTTGTAGTTTGTATTAATGTCTGTTTTTTCATGTTTTAGTTTGTATTAATGTCTGTTTTTTTCATGTTGTAGTTTGTATTAATGTCTGTTTTTTCATGTTGTAGTTTGTATTAATGTCTGTTTTTTCATGTTTTAGTTTGTATTAATGTCTGTTTTTTCATGTTGTAGTTTGTATTAATGTCTGTTTTTTTCATGTTGTAGTTTGTATTAATGTCTGTTTTTTCATGTTGTAGTTTGTATTAATGTCTGTTTTTTCATGTTTTAGTTTGTATTAATGTGTGTTTTTTCATGTTGTAGTTTGTATTAATGTCTGTTTTTTCATGTTTTAGTTTGTATTAATGTCTGTTTTTTTTCATGTTGTAGTTTGTATTACTGTCTGTTTTTTCATGTTGTAGTTTGTATTAATGTCTGTTTTTTCATGTTGTAGTTTGTATTAATGTCTGTTTTTTCATGTTGTAGTTTGTATTAATGTCTGTTTTTTTCATGTTTTAGTTTGTATTAATGTCTGTTTTTTTCATGTTTTAGTTTGTATTAATGTCTGTTTTTTCATGTTTTAGTTTGTATTGTCTGTTTTTTTCATGTTTTAGTTTGTATTAATGTCTGTTTTTTCATGTTTTAGTTTGTATTAATGTCTGTTTTTTCATGTTGTAGTTTGTATTAATGTCTGTTTTTTCATGTTTTAGTTTGTATTAATGTCTGTTTTTTCATGTTTTAGTTTGTATTAATGTCTGTTTTTTCATGTTGTAGGTTGTATTAATGTCTGTTTTTTTCATGTTTTAGTTTGTATTAATGTCTGTTTTTTTCATGTTGTAGTTTGTATTAATGTCTGTTTTTTTCATGTTGTAGTTTGTATTAATGTCTGTTTTTTTCATGTTGTAGTTTGTATTAATGTCTGTTTTTTCATGTTTTAGTTTGTATTAATGTCTGTTTTTTTCATGTTGTAGTTTGTATTAATGTCTTTTTTTTTCATGTTTTAGTTTGTATTAATGTCTGTTTTTTCATGTTGTAGTTTGTATTAATGTCTGTTTTTTCATGTTGTAGTTTGTATTAATGTCTGTTTTTTCATGTTGTAGTTTGTATTAATGTCTGTTTTTTCATGTTGTAGTTTGTATTAATGTCTGTTTTTTCATGTTGTAGTTTGTATTAATGTCTGTTTTTTCATGTTTTAGTTTGTATTAATGTCTGTTTTTTCATGTTGTAGTTTGTATTAATGTCTGTTTTTTCATGTTTTAGTTTGTATTAATGTCTGTTTTTTCATGTTTTAGTTTGTATTAATGTCTGTTTTTTTCATGTTTTAGTTTGTATTACTGTCTGTTTTTTCATGTTGTAGTTTGTATTAATGTCTGTTTTTTCATGTTTTAGTTTGTATTGTCTGTTTTTTCATGTTTTAGTTTGTATTAATGTCTGTTTTTTTCATGTTGTAGTTTGTATTAATGTCTGTTTTTTTCATGTTTTAGTTTGTATTAATGTCTGTTTTTTCATGTTGTAGTTTGTATTAATGTCTGTTTTTTCATGTTTTAGTTTGTATTAATGTCTGTTTTTTCATGTTGTAGTTTTTGTATTAATGTCTGTTTTTTCATGTTTTAGTTTGTATTAATGTCTGTTTTTTCATGTTGTAGTTTGTATTAATGTCTGTTTTTTCATGTTGTAGTTTGTATTAATGTCTGTTTTTTCATGTTGTAGTTTGTATTAATGTCTGTTTTTTCATGTTTAATTTGTATTAATGTCTGTTTTTTCATGTTGTTTGTATTAATGTCTTTTTTTTCATGTTGTAGTTTGTATTAATGTCTGTTTTTTCATGTTGTAGTTTGTATTAATGTCTGTTTTTTCATGTTGTAGTTTGTATTAATGTCTGTTTTTTCATGTTTTAGTTTGTATTTCTGTCTGTTTTTTCATGTTGTAGTTCGTATTAATGTCTGTTTTTTCATGTTGTAGTTTGTATTAATGTCTGTTTTTTCATGTTGTAGTTTGTATTAATGTCTGTTTTTTCATGTTGTAGTTTGTATTAATGTCTGTTTTTTTCATGTTTTAGTTTGTATTAATGTCTGTTTTTTCATGTTGTAGTTTGTATTAATGTCTGTTTTTTCATGTTGTAGTTTGTATTAATGTCTGTTTTTTCATGTTTTAGTTTGTATTAATGTCTGTTTTTTCATGTTTTAGTTTGTATTAATGTCTGTTTTTTCATGTTTAATTTGTATTAATGTCTGTTTTTTCATGTTGTAGTTTGTATTAATGTCTGTTTTTTCATGTTTTAGTTTGTATTAATGTCTGTTTTTTCATGTTTTAGTTTGTATTAATGTCTGTTTTTTCATGTTGTAGTTTGTATTAATGTCTGTTTTTTCATGTTGTAGTTTGTATTAATGTCTGTTTTTTTCATGTTGTAGTTTGTATTAATGTCTGTTTTTTCATGTTGTAGTTTGTATTACTGTCTGTTTTTTCATGTTGTAGTTTGTATTAATGTCTGTTTTTTCATGTTTTAGTTTGTATTAATGTCTGTTTTTTTCATGTTGTAGTTTGTATTACTGTCTGTTTTTTCATGTTGTAGTTTGTATTAATGTCTGTTTTTTCATGTTTTAGTTTGTATTAATGTCTGTTTTTTTCATGTTTTAGTTTGTATAAATGTCTGTTTTTTTCATGTTGTAGTTTGTATTACTGTCTGTTTTTTCATGTTGTAGTTTGTATTAATGTCTGTTTTTTCATGTTGTAGTTTGTATTAATGTCTGTTTTTTCATGTTGTAGTTTGTATTAATGTCTGTTTTTTCATGTTTTAGTTTGTATTAATGTCTGTTTTTTCATGTTGTAGTTTGTGTTACTGTCTGTTTTTTCATGTTTTAGTTTGTATTAATGTCTGTTTTTTCATGTTTTAGTTTGTATTAATGTCTGTTTTTTCATGTTTTGGTTTGTATTAATGTCTGTTTTTTCATGTTTTAGTTTGTATTACTGTCTGTTTTTTCATGTTGTAGTTTGTATTAATGTCTGTTTTTTTCATGTTTTAGTTTGTATTAATGTCTGTTTTTTCATGTTTTAGTTTGTATTGTCTGTTTTTTCATGTTGTAGTTTGTATTAATGTCTGTTTTTTCATGTTGTAGTTTGTGTTACTGTCTGTTTTTTCATGTTTTAGTTTGTATTAATGTCTGTTTTTTCATGTTTTAGTTTGTATTAATGTCTGTTTTTTCATGTTGTAGTTTGTATTAATGTCTGTTTTTTCATGTTGTAGTTTGTATTACTGTCTGTTTTTTTCATGTTGTAGTTTGTATTAATGTCTGTTTTTTCATGTTTTAGTTTGTATTAATGTCTGTTTTTTCATGTTTTAGTTTGTATTACTGTCTGTTTTTTCATGTTGTAGTTTGTATTAATGTTTGTTTTTTCATGTTTTAGTTTGTATTAATGTCTGTTTTTTCATGTTGTAGTTTGTGTTACTGTCTGTTTTTTCATGTTTTAGTTTGTATTACTGTCTGTTTTTTCATGTTTTAGTTTGTATTACTGTCTGTTTTTTCACGTTTTAGTTTGTATTAATGTCTGTTTTTTCATGTTTTAGTTTGTATTACTGTTTGTTTTTTCATGTTGTAGTTTGTATTAATGTCTGTTTTTTCATGTTGTAGTTTTTGTTACTGTCTGTTTTTTCATGTTTTAGTTTGTATTAATGTCTGTTTTTTCATGTTTTAGTTTGTATTACTGTCTGTTTTTTCATGTTTTAGTTTGTATTACTGTCTGTTTTTTCATGTTGTAGTTTGTATTAATGTCTGTTTTTTCATGTTTTAGTTTGTATTAATGTCTGTTTTTTCATGTTGTAGTTTGTGTTACTGTCTTTTTTTTCATGTTTTAGTTTGTATTAATGTCTGTTTTTTCATGTTTTAGTTTGTATTAATGTCTGTTTTTTCATGTTTTAGTTTGTATTAATGTCTGTTTTTTCATGTTGTAGTTTGTATTAATGTCTGTTTTTTCATGTTGTAGTTTGTGTTACTGTCTGTTTTTTCATGTTTTAGTTTGTATTAATGTCTGTTTTTTCATGTTGTAGTTTGTGTTACTGTCTGTTTTTTCATGTTTTAATTTGTATTACTGTCTGTTTTTTCATGTTGTAGTTTGTATTAATGTCTGTTTTTTCATGTTTTAGTTTGTATTACTGTCTGTTTTTTCATGTTTTAGTTTGTATTAATGTCTGTTTTTTCATGTTTTAGTTTGTATTAATGTCTGTTTTTTCATGTTGTAGTTTGTGTTACTGTCTGTTTTTTCATGTTTTAGTTTGTATTAATGTCTGTTTTTTCATGTTGTAGTTTGTGTTACTGTCTGTTTTTTCATGTTTTAGTTTGTATTAATGTCTGTTTTTTCATGTTTTAGTTTGTATTAATGTCTGTTTTTTCATGTTGTAGTTTGTGTTACTGTCTGTTTTTTCATGTTTTAGTTTGTATTACTGTCTGTTTTGTTAAGGCTAACATCAGCCTGTTCAGGGACTACAGATGGACATGAGCTCCAGTGTTAGAACCTGGTACACCAGAGCTCTCCTTTTTAAGGTTCATGTATATTTGCATTGTCCTTGTCTAAATGAATAAATAAAATGGAAAAAAAAAAAAAAAACTTTGCTGTTCTTGATAAACCTGATCTGCAGTTATATGTTTTACTGTTAATCAATTGCTAATTGTTATTAGACTGTAATTAACAGTTTTCTTAGTCAATTTTATTTCATTTTTTTTTTTGCATATTATCTTCATGAATTGAGTAACAGCTAGTATTAGAGTATGATCAAATGTGATAAAACAGCATTAGTGGCTTTAAAAATATTTTTATTTCATAGTTTTCACACAGTTGATCACTTTCTGATATTGAGTTTTAAAAACATGTTTCTTTGCTTCAAAAATCAAACACATGGCGTCCAGCTGAGTGGACATTTTTGGAACTCCATAAAAAATAAGGTCATAAAAAATTTCAGTTGCATTGTTTTTGTCATGCCTAAGAAGGAATAAAAACACTCAAGACAAAAATATTGACTAAATTTCTGGAAATTCATGCATGAAAGGGTTAAGAGCGTTTAGGTGGACTGGATCATAGAGTTTAATGTGGGCGGGTTAATGAGTAATTCATTAGTGGGTTGTAAACGTATAAAGGCCCCTCAGGCCTTTGTCTGTCAGGTCTAAACTGGACTACTGGACTGGTGTGTACTGGTCCAGACCTGTCAGGTCTAAACTGGACTACTGGACTGGTGTGTACTGGTCCAGACCTGTCAGGTCTAAACTGGACTACTGGACTGGTGTGTACTGGTCAAGACCTGTCAGGTCTAAACTGGACTACTGGACTGGTGTGTACTGGTCCAGACCTGTCAGGTCTAAACTGGACTACTGGACTGGTGTGTACTGGTCCAGACCTGTCAGGTCTAAACTGGACTACTGGACTGGTGTGTACTGGTCCAGACCTCAGAGCAGGAGGTTAAAAACAAGCCCCTTTTATTTAAGACACATCTATACTTAGATACTGTTGACATTACTATTACTATTACTAATACTAATGCTATTATTATTACTTGTACTACTAATACTACTACTGGTACTATTCCTAATACTATTACTACTACTATTACTATTCCTAATACTATTACTACTACTATTACTACTACTATTACTATTACTAATACTGTTACCATTACTAATACTATTTCTATTACTGATACTATTACTAATACTATTACAACTACTATTACTAATACTATTTCTATTACTGTTACTATTACTAATACTATTACTATTACTACTACTAATACTATTACTAATACTATTACCATCACTAATATTATTTCTATTACTGTTACTATTACTATTACTACTACTATTACTATTACTAATACTGTTACCATTACTAACACTATTTCTATTACTGTTACTATTCCTAATAAAGCAGACAGCCCTTCAGACTTTGTGTGTCCCCGTCAGGTTTGCGTTCAGTCGAAGCTCCTGAAAACATTGGACTCATTCAGTTCGTGTCGTCCAACTGCAGACAGATCCCAGTCCAAACTGTGAGCTGCTGTTGAAAGGCTTTTTTCTGCATCCACTGTCAAACAGGATGGAAACGGCAGCAGCAGACTGACCTGATAATGAGTCAACTTCTGAGACTCTGAAATGAGAACGGCACTGCACACTTTACACTGGGCCTCAGAAAACAGGTCACCGTGCTCCTTTATCATCTGATTTAAGGAGGAATGACAGGAATGAGGACCGAGGTGTGGACAGGTACCCTTACAGACCCAAACACCCTTAAAGACCCAAACGTCCACCTTTAACCCTCACAGAACCAAACGTCCACCTTTAACCCTCACAGACCCAAACGTCCACCTTTAACCCTCACAGACCCAAACGTCCACCTTTAACCCTTACAGACCCAAACGTCCACCTTTAACCCTTACAGACCCAAACGTCCACCTTTAACCCTTACAGACCCAAACGTCCACCTTTAACCCTCACAGACCCAAACGTCCACCTTTAACCCTCACAGACCCAAACGTCCACCTTTAACCCTTAAAGACCCAAACGTCCCCCTTTAACCCTTACAGACCCAAACGTCCACCTTTAACCCTTAAACACCCAAACGTCCACCTTTAACCCTTACAGACCCAAACATCCACCTTTAACCCTTACAGACCCAAACGTCCACCTTTAACCCTTAAAGACCCAAACGTCCACCTTTAACCCTTACAGACCCAAACGTCCACCTTTAACCCTTAAAGACCCAAACGTCCCCCTTTAACCCTTACAGACCCAAACGTCCCCCTTTAACCCTTAAAGACTAAAACGTCCCCCTTTAACCCTCACAGACCCAAACGTCCCCCTTTAACCCTTACAGACCAAACGTCCACCTTTAACCCTTACAGACCCAAACGTCCTCCTTTAACCCTCACAGACCCAAACGTCCTCCTTTAACCCTTACAGACCCAAACGTCCCCCTTTAACCCTTACAGACCCAAACGTCCCCCTTTAACCCTTACAGACCCAAACGTCCCCCTTTAACCCTTACAGACCCAAACGTCCCCCTTTAACCCTTACAGACCCAAACGTCCCCCTTTAACCCTTACAGACCCAAACGTCCACCTTTAACCCTTACAGACCCAAACGTCCACCTTTAACCCTAACAGACCCAAACGTCCCCCTTTAACCTAACCCTTCTACTGATCTAAACTCTTTAATCCTTTCAGTTCATGTCAATAATTGGTGTCAAATACAGTTCTTCATCTTTTCATAGTCATCAGATATGACCATATTTGGACGTTCAGAGGCTCCGTAGTTACAGTGAAAACACCGTCATCTTCTCCAACATTGCTTCTCCAGTCAAACCCATGCAGTTGGATCAGTGCCAGTGGACGGACACACTGGTTTAAGTTCAGTTAAAGACAGACTGGACTGAACCAGACCCTGTTTATTCAGTTGGATCTGTTTGGAACAGAAGAACCATCAGCTTTAATCTGAGCTGGAGTCAACTTCTACTACACAGGTGTCAGATATGTGGTCCAGGGGCCAAATCCAGCCCACCAAAGGGTCCAGTCCGGCCCACCAAAGGGTCCGGTCCGTCCCTCCAGAGGGTTCGGTCCGTCCCTCCAGAGGGTCCGGTCCGACCCACCAAAGGGTCCGGTCCATCCCTCCAGAGGGTCCGGTCCGTCCCTCCAGAGGGTTCGGTCCGACCCACCAAAGGGTCCGGTCCGTCCCTCCAGAGGGTCCGGTCCGACCCACCAAAGGGTTCGGTCCGTCCCTCCAGAGGGTTCGGTCCGACCCACCAAAGGGTCCGGTCCGTCCCTCCAGAGGGTCCGGTCTGACCCACCAGAGGGTCCGGTCCGTCCCTCCAGAGGGTCCGGTCCGACCCACCAAAGGGTTCGGTCCGTCCCTCCAGAGGGTTCGGTCCGACCCACCAAAGGGTCCGGTCCGTCCCTCCAGAGGGTCCGGTCCGTCCCTCCAGAGGGTCCGGTCTGACCCACCAAAGGGTCCGGTCCGTCCCTCCAGAGGGTCCGGTGCGACCCACCAAAGGGTCCGGTCCGTCCCTCCAGAGGGTCCGGTCCGTCCCTCCAGAGGGTCCGGTCTGACCCACCAGAGGGTCCGGTCCGTCCCTCCAGAGGGTTCGGACCGACCCACCAAAGGGTCCGGTCCGTCCCTCCAGAGGGTCCGGTCTGACCCACCAAAGGGTTCGGTCCGTCCCTCCAGAGGGTTCGGTCCGACCCACCAAAGGGTCCGGTCCGTCCCTCCAGAGGGTCCGATCCGTCCCTCCAGAGGGTCCGGTCCGACCCACCAGAGGGTTCGGTCCGTCCCTCAAGAGGGTTCGGTCCGACCCACCAAAGGGTCCGGTCCGTCCCTCCAGAGGGTTCGGTCCGACCCACCAAAGGGTCCGGTCCGTCCCTCCAGAGGGTCCGGTCTGTCCCTCCAGAGGGTCCGGTCCGACCCACCAGAGGGTCCGGTCCGTCCCTCCAGAGGGTCCGGTCCGACCCACCAGAGGGTCCGGTCCGTCCCTCCAGAGGGTCCGGTCTGACCCACCAGAGGGTCCGGTCCGACCCACCAAAGGGTTCGGTCCGTCCCTCCAGAGGGTTCGGTCCGACCCACCAAAGGGTCCGGTCCGTCCCTCCAGAGGGTCCGGTCTGTCCCTCCAGAGGGTCCGGTCCGACCCACCAGAGGGTCCGGTCCGTCCCTCCAGAGGGTCCGGTCCGACCCACCAAAGGGTCCGGTCCGTCCCTCCAGAGGGTCCGGTCTGACCCACCAGAGGGTCCGGTCCGACCCACCAAAGGGTTAGGTCCGTCCCTCCAGAGGGTCTGGTCTGACCCACCAGAGGGTCCGGTCCGACCCACCAAAGGGTTCGGTCCGTCCCTCCAGAGGGTCCGGTCCGACCCACCAAAGGGTCCGGTCCGTCCCTCCAGAGGGTCCGGTCTGTCCCTCCAGAGGGTCCGGTCCGACCCACCAGAGGGTCCGGTCCGTCCCTCCAGAGGGTCCGGTCCGACCCACCAAAGGGTCCGGTCCGTCCCTCCAGAGGGTCCGGTCTGACCCACCAGAGGGTCCGGTCCGACCCACCAAAGGGTTAGGTCCGTCCCTCCAGAGGGTCCGGTCTGACCCACCAAAGGGTCCGGTCCGTCCCTCCAGAGGGTCCGGTGCGACCCACCAAAGGGTCCGGTCCGTCCCTCCAGAGGGTCCGGTCCGTCCCTCCAGAGGGTCCGGTCTGACCCACCAGAGGGTTAGGTCCGTCCCTCCAGAGGGTCCGGTCCGACCCACCAAAGGGTTCGGTCCGTCCCTCCAGAGGGTCCGGTCCGACCCACCAAAGGGTCCGGTCCGTCCCTCCAGAGGGTTCGGTCCGACCCACCAAAGGGTCCGGTCCGTCCCTCCAGAGGGTCCGGTCCGACCCACCAAAGGGTCCGGTCCGTCCCTCCAGAGGGTTCGGTCCGTCCCTCCAGAGGGTCCGGTCCGTCCCTCCAGAGGGTCCGGTCCGTCCCTGGGCTGAATGTGTGAAATGCTTCAGTTCCAGCTCAGATGTGAATCCTTTTGTTCCTCTTCCTCAAACAGAGCAGTTTCATCTGCAGTGGCTCACATCAGTCCAATAGTGTCAGAAGAACCAGAAATACTCACAACTCCAGTTTGTCCTGAATACATGGAAACATTTTCATGTCATTTGACTGTATTTACACTAAAACAAACCAACATTTGACAGAAACACCAATAACCTGAACAAATGGAAACATTCTGAAATGTGTGCAGTGTAATTTGAACCATATTCTGTCTGTTCTTAAATGTTCTGTGTGTTTGCAGATCCACTGGAAGTCCTCATTTACATGTTTTTAAATCATCAACTCAAACATAATGTTGTTCAAACTGCACTGAGTTTTCTTCCCAAATGTCAGTGAGTTCATGTTCTTCAGTGTTTTAAAGGACAGTTGGCAGATGGAAACATGTTCATCCCATAGTTGGACTTGTTTGGCTGTAAAAGCTGGTGTAAAGTTTGGAGTTGACATTCTTTGTATATGATTGTGTTCTTCTTTCACTGCTCCTGTCCACTGCACATCAAATTCAACTGAATGTGGAACTGAACTCTAATAAGTTTGACAGAACTGAGCTACAGGATCAGTGAATTAAATCTAGAAAATACAGGATTTACACTGAAACAACACAAAATACAGAAGATCATATGAGAATAAATGCTGATATATGTGTCTTTTGATTGTATTTTATTTGTTGTTTCCTTCTTTTTGGTGTAAATTTCAGGGGAACAGTGGAAATGAGCAGTGCCAGCTGGTGGAATTCTGTACTGCTCTGTTTTCAGCTGCACTAGAAGCACATATCACCACTAGGGGACGCCAAAGCACATGCACCGCTGTTTCAAACAACCATTTCAGTTCCAATCCAAATCCACACCATGGGTTTTCAGTCCTGTACTTTTTATCTGTAAATGTCACCGTCTTTCCTTCAAACATGTCCAGGTGCAGATTTATGTCCCAGACTGGAAACACGTCCTTAGAGCCTTCACTAAAGCACTGAACACATGTAGAACCTCCTCAGACCCAGCTCTGGGTTTTCTGTCCACATCTGGGAACAAGAGTTTCACAAGTTTATACAAACAAAGAACAGAACACAAAAGTGTCCACCACAAAGGACATTCCATCCAAATGTTCCAAAGTGCATCTGAAAAAACTGGGACATCCTGATGTTTCCAACAGAGGCACCGACTGAACCCAAACCAAACCAAACTTCTACTGGGCTGGTATTTCCTGGATCTGAGGAGGTTCAACTGCACTCAAGGTTATTATCGTTAACCAACACTAACCAAATGAGCAAAACTACAATTAGACAAACACTGTCATTAACTGGAATAAGTACAAACTACAATTAAAAGAATAAAAACAGAACTCACTGAAACTGTATTGTGTGTTTACAAAACTAACTGAAACAGATCAAAATTTTGGATCAAATTCCCTTCGTTTTGGTTTTTGTCAATGTCAGACTGATGTGAAATGGATTTCTGTGTCAGAGACACTGAACTACAACTAAACTACAACTAAAACTAAGACTAAACTACAACTAAAACTAAGACTAAACTACAACTAAAACTACAACTAAAACTAAGACTAAACTACAACTAAAACTAAGACTAAACTACAACTAAACTACAACTAAAACTAAGACTAAACTACAACTAAACTACAACTAAAACTAAGACTAAACTACAACTAAACTACAACTAAATGAAAACTAAAACTAAGCTCAAACTAAATTAAAACTAAACTACAACTAAACTAAACATAAACTAAAACTAAACTACAACTAAACTAAACATAAACTAAAACTAAATTAAAACTAAACTACAACTAAACTAAAATTAAACTAAAACTACACTAAAACTAAACTAAAACTAAATTAAAACTAAACTTCAACTAAACTAAAACTAAACTGAAACTAAATTAAAACTAAACAACTAAACTAAAATTAAACTAAAACGAAATTACAACTAAACTAAAACTAAACTACAACTAAACTAAAACTAAATTAAAACTAAACTAAAACTAAACTAAAGCTAAAACTAAACTAAAACTAAACTAAAGCTAAAACTAAAACTAAAACTAAAACTAAACTAAATTAAAATTAAAATTAAAATTAAAATTAAAATAAACTAAAACTAAACTAAAAGTAAAACTAAACTAAAACTAAGCATTTGGGAAAAAAAGAAGACTAATAAAAAGTATCAAACCAGCTCTAAAAACAAATTAAATTAAATAAATTCAAGTTTAATACTGTAAAAACTCTATTAAAACCAGATCAAATTACTGACAGTTAACAGTAACAGAAGTATTAGTTCTGTCAGTTGAACCAGACTTGTTTGTTCATTGACAAATATCTTGTGTAATTACAGGAGGTTTCACAACAAAACTGTTGAATAAATGTATTTGTGTGAATGTAGAACATGTATAAGCACTGATAAACTGTCCAAATACAGTTTTTATCAGTGGATTGGACAACTGAGTCTGACTGAAAATTATTTATACATATATTTATAGGGAATTGGATTGTTTTAATACATGTAAATATTCTTTATTAAACATGAAAAAGTCCAAAATCGTCCAAATCTGATGTAAAGTGAGTTAGTTTGTGGATGATATTGACTTGGTAAATGTGCTGTAATTGTTGCAGAAAAGTGTTGAGTTGTTGAGTGTGTTTGTGTGAGTGCACTGCCATGAACAGACTGCTGTGGAGAACTGACTGCAGGATGGATCAGCTGTGCTTCCATGTTCAAACTGGGAAAACTCTGTTGTTTGAGTCTTGTCTTCAGTTTGTGATAAAGGTGTAAAAGCACTGAGGGCTTGGATTCAAACACTTTCTTCTGCTGCTGCTTCCTCCTTTGGCAGAATTCAGACTCGTATGAACTGGAAAAAAGATTCAGTTCATTGAAATGTTCTTTTGTTTTGGTCTTATTTTACTTTGTTTTATTTGGTGTCTTTACATGTTGGAAATAAATGAATGAATGAATGAATGAATGAAATCCCCAGTGACCACTGAACATCTGTGCTCCAAACCTGAGTTGAATGTTCTCTGATGGGACCTTCAACATCTGCCTTTGTCACCAACATGTTTCATTTGGAAAATGCAAAACCCAGAATACATGAAGGAATCAGAGTATGGGACGCATCAGCAACTGAAATATTACATCATCAAAAAGGACCAATCATTCCTTTCATTCCAAATATCCAGTTTTAAACTCACACGCAGCCCATTTGCAAACGGAAATGAGAGGAAGTTCTGAACTCATTCATTGAATTCAGTCGGTTTCAAATGTTTGGAATGAGACCATTGAACATGAGCTTCATCAGCTTAACCCTTTCATGCATGAATTAGCAGAACCTTAGTCTAGATTCGATTCCTGAGGGTTTTTATTTCCTGTTAGGCATGAAAAAACTGTGCAATTGAATGTTTTTATGAAGGGAGATTTGTTTATTTATTGCTTTAACAAAAACAAAACAAAAAAAAATCAATAAAAAAAGTGTTTGAATGCAAAAAAAAAAGAAAAAAATTCAATAAAAAAAAGTGTTTGAATGCAAAAAAAAAAAAAAAAAAATTTCAACAAAAAAAAGTGTTTGAATGCCAAAAAAATAAAAAATTACAATCCCAAAAAATTGCATTTGAACACTTTTTTTTTTCTTTGATTGAAGTGAATTTTTTTTTAATTGAATTTTTTTAAAATGAAAACATATTTTTTGGGGTTAAAGCAATAAAGAAACAAATGTGCTTTGATAATTTGTTGTGGAGTTCCTAAATGTCCGCTCCGCTGGACACCATGGGTTGAATTTGTGAAGGCAGGAATGCAAATGTCAGAAAGTGAAAAACTGTGAAAACCATCCAATCCAAACAGTTTTGCAGCTAATCTGATGTTTTTTTCACATTTTATCATATTCCCAGTTTTTATTATCAGTTGATTTCCACTCAGACATGTCACTGCAGATCAGGTTTATGAAGAACAGCAAAGTTCTAGTCATATGAATGTCAGTGTATTATTATGGGATGGTGCATAAGCGTCCACGGTGTCAGCTCACATGGAACTAAAACCACAAAACCCATGAATATATTAGAGAACAGATGGAGAAGAACTGTCCACTGGACTGACCACTGGGCATGAAAGGGTTCATATTATTTGAAACAATGACATCACAGGTGTCAAACATGCGGCCCGGGGCCCAAATCCGGCCCACCAAAGGGTCCAGTTCGGCCCGCAGGATGAATGTGCAAAGAGCAAGTTAGGGCATCGAAGTCAAAAACAATATCATAATCTGTACATAATGACAACACCAGTTTTTTCTCTTTGATTTAGTGCGAAAAACATTAAATTATGAAAATGTTTCCATTTCCAAACTCTCCTGTACCAATAAAATGTGACTAACCTGAACAAATGTGCCCAACCTGAAATGTCTGTATTAAATTCAGTCCAGTTTGAACTCTTTTCTTCCTGTTCCTCAGTGTTTAGTGTCTTTGGAGATCTGATCCAGAATGCACATGGACTAATGAGAAGATATTACTTTGAAAACACCTAAAAAAAAAAAAAAACACCTAAAAACCACCCTAAAATCACCTAAAAATTACCCAAAAAACACCCAAAAACCAACAAAAAATTACCAAAAAACACCTAAAAATTACCAAAAAATGACCCCCAAACTACCTAAAAATTGATCAAAAAACACCTAAAAAACACCCAAAAAACACCCTAAAAATCACCTAAAAATTACAACACCCCCCCCCCCAAAAAATCACCTAAAAATTACTCAAAAAACACTTGAAAACCACCAAAAAATTACCCAAAAAAACCCCACCTAAAAATCACCCAAAAACGACCCCCAAACCACCTAAAAACCGCTCAAAAAACACCCTAAAAATCACCTAAAAATGACCCAAAAAAAACCCCATAAAAATCACCTGAACATTACTGAAAAAACACCTAAAAAACACTCTAAAATCACCTAAAAATGACCAAAAAAACACCTAAAAACCACCCTAAAATCACCTAAAAATTAACAAAAAACACCAAAAAATCACCCAAAAATGATAATTATAATAATAATAATAATTTATTTGTAAAGCGCTTTCAATCAAAGTGCTGTACAGATATAAAATCAATCACCAAACCACCTAAAAATTACTGAAAAAACACCTAAAAACCACCCTAAAATTACCTACAAATTACCCAAAAAAAACACCTAAAAACCACCAAAAAATTACCAAAAAAAAAAAAAAAACACCTAAAAATCACCCAAAAATGACCACCAAACCACCTAAAAAAATACCAAAAAACACCCTATAAATCACCAAAAAATTACCCCCCCCCCCCCAAAAAAAAACGTAAAAATCACCTAAAAATTTCACAAAAAACACCTAAAAATCACCTAAAAATAACCCCAAAACCCCCCCTAAAACTCACCCAAAAATGACCCCCAAACCACCTAAAAACCACCTAAAAATCACCCAAAAATCCCCTTAAAACCCTTAATATTTTGCCTATAAATTATGACAACTTCATATTTCTGTCTTTGTTTTAGTGCAAAAAATCCCATGAAATTGTGAAACTCTTTCCATTTCCAAACTCTCCTGTACCAATAAACTGTGACTAACCTGAACAAATGTGTCCAACCTGAAATGTCTGTATTAAATTCAGTCCAGTTTGAACTCTTTTCTTCCTGTTCCTCAGTGTTTAGTGTCTTTGGAGATCTGATCCAGAATGCACATGGACTAATGAGAAGTGGAGGAAGAAGACTGAGAAAATTACACTGATTTTACTGAAGAAATGTCCGTTTGTTCAGGTTCTTCACATCTTTTTTTGGGTGAATAGTTTATAAAAGTCAGTATTTTCATCATTTAATGTTTTTTTTTCCACTCAAACACAGACATAAATGTGCAGTTGTCATTCTTTCTGGGTTCTTCTGTTCTTCTTTTCCTGGTTGGGTCCACTGCAGATCAGATCAGACTGAATGTGGAACCTAAAGAACAGCAGTTTGACACCTTATTTTACTTTATTTTGCTAAATTTTTGTTCATTTTTTTCATTGTTTTCCTAAATTTTTGTAATTTTTTCATTATTTTACTTTATTTTTGCTAATTTGTTCATTATTTAATGTTTTTGTTCATTATTTTACTTTCTTTTTGTTCATTTTTTCATTATTTTACTAAAGTTTTGTAATTTTTTTAAATTTTACTTAATTTTTGCTATTTTTTATTTAATTTATTTTTGTTCATTTTTTCATTATTTTACTTTGTTTTTGTTCATTTTTTCATTATTTTACCCTATTTTGTTTATTTTTTTTATTTTACTTTCTTTTTGTTCATTTATTCATTATTTCATTTTATTTTTGTTCATTTTTTCATTGTTTCACTTTATTTTTGTTCATTTTTTAAGTATTTTACTTTCTTTTTGTTAATTTATTCATTTTTTCATTTTATTTTTGTTAATTTTTTCAGTATTTCACTTTATCTTTGTTCATTTTTTCATTGTTTCACTTTATTTTTGTTCATTTTTTAAGTATTTTACTTGATTTTTTTGTTAATTTTTTCATGTTTTTACCTCATTTTGTTCATTTTTTCAGTATTTTACTTTATTGTTCATTTTTTCAGTATTTTACTTTATTGTTGTTCATTTTTTTGTTATTTTACTTTATTTTTGTTCATTTTTTCATTATTTCACTTTATTTTTGTTCATTTTTTCATTATTTTACCTTATTTTGTTCATTTTTTCAGTATTTTACTTTCCTCAGTGTTTAGTGTCTTTGTAGATCTGATCCAGAATGCACATGGACTAATGAGAAGTGGAGGAAGAATAGTGTTGAAATTGCACTCATTTTTCTGAAGAAATGTCAGTTTTTTCAGGTTACTCACATCTTTTTTTGGTTGAATAGTTGATAAAAGTAAGTATTTTCATCATTTAATGTTTTGTTTTTTCCACTCAAACACAGACCTAAATGTGCAGTTGTCGTTCTTTCTGGGTTCTTCTGTTCTTCTTTTCCTGGTTGGCTCCACTGCAGATCAAACAGGACTTTAGAACCCTGAGTTCTAATCCACATGCTGACATGTGCTTTCACCACTGATTTAGTGGAAAACTGTCTGTGATCCTCCAGCACTGCACAGTCCAGATGTGGTCAACGAATGAGTTCACATTTTCAACTAGATGTTGGTTCTTTTTGCCTTTATTCGACACGGGAAAGACAGAAGAATGACATGAAGCCACGGACCTTGACTGTGAATTGTACCCAGGGTGCTCCGATAGGGCCTAGGGCAGGGCTGTCCAACTGAGTTCAGGGGCCAAATTCACACCAATTCAATCTAAAGTGGGCCAAAGCATGAAAAGAAGAGCAGAAAAACCCACAAATAATGGACACTCCAAGTTTTACTCTGCATTTTACTGCAAGAAAAACATTCAATGAGGAAAATATTTACATTTACAAACTATCTTTTCACCAAAAAGATGTGAAGAACCAGAAAAAAAATTAATTTATTCAGAAAAATAAGATAAATTTTAACAATATTAGTTTTTCTCTTCATTTTAGAGCAATAAAAACATTAAATTATGAAAATATTTACATTTACAAACTATCTTTTCACCAAAAAGATGTGAATAACCAGAAAAAAATGTAATTTATTCTGAAAAATAAGCTAAATTTGAACAATATTAGTTTTTCTCTTCATTTTAGTGCATTCAAAACATTCAATTATGAAAATATTTACATTTACAAACTATTTTTTTTAACAAGAAGATGTGAATAACCAGAAAACACTGGATGAAGGAAAACCAAGCCTGTGACCATCAGTAGATCATCCTCACTGTGTAGTTCTGTGTGTTTTTAGGATGTTTTGCATTTCTGTCTACTGTCTTTTTAGGATGTCTTTTACAATATTTGGTCTTTTTGTCACCTGTCTTTCTTGTCACCTGCCGAGGGACTACAGATGGAAATTAGCACTACTGCTACAATCTGGCATATTTACAGCTGCAGTTGTTGTAGATGTTCATTAATATGCACTGTCCCTATTAAATAAATTTTTAAAAAAATATATAATTTCTTCAGAAAAATAGCTGAATTTGAAAAACATTAGTTTTTCTCTTCATTTTAGTGCAATAAAAACATTAAATTATGAAAATATTTACATTTACAAACTATCTTTTGACCAAAAAGATGTGAATAACCAGAAAAAATGTAATTTCTTCAGAAAAATAAGCTACATTTGAACACTATTCTGCCTCATCTTATCACTTGTACATGTGCATTACACACAATGTTACACAAACATAATATTGTTGAAATGTTCTGGTTTGGAATGTGGAACTAAAAGAAGAACGTCTACAATATTATGTGTCAACTTATGAACACAACTTACAAATGGGATCTACAAATCCACAAACCATTTGGTACCAGACAGAATATTGTTCAGATTGTTCTTCATGTTCAGGTTGTTGACATTGGATTCTCAGGGTTATTGGACTCTTATTGGACTTTAGATCACACTGGGCTCAAACCAGTTCAACACCACAGACTGGTCATATCATCAGTGTCATTTTTGCACTCCATAAAATCATGCCAGGGCCGGATCGGAACCTTTGAAGGGCTGGATTTGGCCCCCGGCCGCATGTTTGACACCTGTGGCCTAGGGTCATGGCAGATGCAGTTTACTAGGTGACCCACAGGGGGCAGCACTAATGAACTCCAATGACCACCTCAGTTTGAGACAAGATTCAGAAAGTCAGGAGGAAACAGAAAGATTGAACCCTTTCATGCATAGTGGTCAGTCCAGTGGTCAGTCCAGTGGTCAGTTCTTCTCCAGCTGTTCTCTTGTATATTGGTGGCTGTTGTTGTTTTAGTTCCAGATCAGCCAACACAGTGGACACTTCTACCCCATCCTATACACTGACATTCACACCATTACTGTAACTTTGCTGTTTTTAATAAACCTGATCTGCAATAACATGTTTGACTGTCAATCAATTGCTAACTGTTATAAGACTGTAATTAACTTTTCTTTTTTTTTTTTTTTTTTTGCATATTATCTCCATGAAGTGAGGAATAACTAGTATTAGAGTCTGTTCAAATATGAGAAAACATCCGATTAACAGCACTAAAAATGCTTTGATTTCATAGTGTTCACATAGTAAATCACTTTCTGATGATTAGTTTTAAATACATGTTGCTCTGCTTTCAAATTAAATGCATGGTGTCCAGCTGAGTGGACATTTTTGGAACCCCATGAAAAATAGGTTCATTCAATAAAATTCAATGGGATTGTTTTTTTCACACCTAAAGAGGAATAAAAACACTTAGGATAAAAATCTCAGCTAAGGTTCAGATAATTCTTGCATGAAAGGGTTAAAGGTCAGGGGTGGAGAGCACAGTGTGTCCTTCATGGCCGTTGACAGTGACCTGAGGCAGTATCACATGGAAAATCCTCCTGTTAGTGGGATGGACATAGAGCCACTGGCACTGAGTCCAGAGCACTGAAACCAAGCCTCAAAGTGGATTTACAGAGAAAAATGCACTCCAACTGGACTGGGTTCATCTCACATCAACCCAAAACAGACCAAACATGTGCTGTGGTCACAGAAGTCCACGTTTCAGCTTGGTTTCAGAAAAGTTGGCCTGTAATGCTCTGTCCACTACAAAACTGAACACATGTCCATGACCACTTCAGGTTCCTTCATAGTGCTGTAAAGGCTGCTGTCCCATTCTAGAAAAAACAAAAGCTGTTTTCACTGAACATGATAGAACAGGATTTTACTGAGTGGATGGAACCCAGCTCATTGTGGAACCTTCAGTTCCAGACAGTAGTTTCCCTAAATGCCCCTTAGTCCGCCTAGCCCAGTGTTTTCCTACGCACCCTGAACGCCTCACAGGTCCAGGATCAGAATCGTCTGATTTCTGCCGCATTTGTTTTGGAATTCAGACACTGACAAAGAAGAAACCCACGAAGAGAGAAATCACAAAACTGGGTGAGCAGTTGGAGCAGAAAACTACAGATTTATACTGGACAAAAGTTTGACAATTGTTCAGTAAGTTCATAAATCCACTCTGTTTATCCTGGTAAGTTAGCTGCACCGATTAGCTTAGCTTAGCTTAGTTTAGTTTAGTTTAGTTTAGTTTAGCTTAGTTTAGTTTAGCTTAGTTTAGTTTAGTTTAGCTTAGCTTAGTTTAGCTTAGTTTAGTTTAGTTTAGCTTAGTTTATCTTAGTTTAGTTTATCTTAGTTTAGCTTAGTTTAGTTTAGCTTAGTTTATCTTAGCTTAGTTTATCTTAGTTTATCTTAGTTTAGCTTAGTTTAGTTTAGCTTAGTTTATCTTAGCTTAGTTTATCTTAGTTTATCTTAGTTTAGTTTAGTTCAGATTATTTCTGTCAGTTCATCCATTTCTTAGCTGAATGTAGAATGTCAGATGTCATATGGAAGTGGATCTGTCTAAACCCAGTCAGGATATGAAAGTTGTTCTGATATTAAACTGTAAAACCGTTTCATATGAGTTGAGTTGTGCTGGAGCTAAGCTAAGCTAAGCTAACATTGAGGCTTTCCAAGCTAACACGGCGCCGTGTGTTCTACTGCTGTGGATGTGTTGACATATGACTGACATGGATTCAAGCAGTGGGACTGAAATTCAACACTATTAAATGGGTGCAGGTATTTGGATCCTGAAAACACAGCCCTTCTTAAATGTCCTCTTTTCTTAGTTCTGCTGAATGTTGTCCAGTGTTAAAGGTAAATGTTTGTTCTGTGGACTGTCTTAGTAATCGTCTGTCCATTTGTGTTCAGGCTGGTTTTTGCTGGATTTTCTTCTGTGGACAGAACTGCTGCCTTCCCCTGGGACGCCGTCCTCAGGACAGACCAGGATGTTCATCTTTTCCATGGATGGAGGGAGGATCTGGATCAGTGGAACTGAAGGTTTGGATCAGAGATTTGAATTTTCTACTGTTTTTCTTCTGAGATTTCAGAGGTTTGAATTGGGCCCAACATATAAAAGTGAAACACTGGAAATGTTAGATGAGTAAGTGTACAGCTGAATGTCAGACACTGGGACACACTGAACTCATGAACACTGAAGGTGAACCTTAAACTGAAGAGGACAGTGTTCGCTCCATCAGCAGTGAGTTGTCCAACTGAGACATGTGGACATGCACTGAGGACACATTCACACAGGAAACAGCTGTCAGCTCCACTTTACTGCAAATGCTCATTTTCCTGCATATGTTTAGTGTTCAACCAGTGTTGGAGCGTCTGTAGGACGAGCAGAGGGACAGTTTTGGGATTCATCCAGTATTGTTCCAGTCCATTTCCACACTGTTTACTTCAGCTGAACCTCCTCAGACCCAGGACATGTCAGCAAAGTACAAGCTTTGGCTTTTTATTCAATCAGTGCCGATACTGGAAACATCAGGATGCAACAGTTTTCTCAGATGCAGTTTTTTGAAATTTTATGGAATGTCCTTTTATGGTGGAATGTGTTCTTTTCTTTTGTATAAAGTTGTGCAACTCTTGTCCACAAATGTGGACAGTTGGGGGGGGGGGGGGGGGGGGGGGCGGGCGGTGAGGAGGTTAAGCTTTAAGATCATGATAAACTCAGTATCTGAACTGAATCTAGACACAGAAACATATATTAACCAAGTGAAGCTGATTTATATCATCACACACTTCCTGTTTTTCTGTCCATGCAGTCATCACGAGGCCCAACGACAGCGTCAGCCAATCAGCTATCAGCAACCAGGGCCCACAGGAACCCAGTGTGGTTTGGTTCTTTCCATCTGTGATATGGATCAGAAAAGTGAAGAGGAAGAAAACTGAACCCTCTGATATTGATCAGCAACAAAAAAAGAACAGAGTCAGCCTCAACACTGACACATACTACTACACTGACACTATATACATATATATATATATATATATATATATATATATATATATATTTATTCGTCCATCCACACACACCTGTCCGTCTCTCACACATTCTTGTCCATCCTTCTAACCCCAGTCATCTCCAACCCCTCCTTCATCCCTGTTCCTCTGAAACATTGTGTCTTTGTTGGTTCTTTTCAATTCTTTGGTGCTTGCTCGTTGCTTTAACTCCATGTTGAATCTGTTCCTCAGTCTCACCCCGCTGACTCAAACACTCAAACCTTTACTAGTCGTATGTATTAAGTGAATTTTAAAGTGAATTTTCCCCCTTAAATTATATCCCCCCCCCCCCATGAATACTGAATAATTTCTGTATATTTGTTGGTAATAGATTATTTTTATCTTTGTCTATTATTTGAGCTGTTTGATCGTCCACAATGTCTGTGAATTTGAGTCATTTTGACTAAGAATAATAACACACACACACACACACACACACACACACACACACCTCAAATGCACTCGAACCTTTCAGTTTGAACTGAATTTGACCATTTTGAAACTTTTGAAATCAACTGTTTAATGCTTCAGTACTTTTTTATATCACATGCCTTTTTATTTTTCATTTTATTTTAATTTTCTGTATTTGATTGAAATTTTATTGAAGTTGTTTGTTTTATTGTATATTTATAATTAATTACATTTAGTAGAAAACTTATTTTTCAATGTATTTGATTTTACATTATTATATTTTCTGTTTTACACTGATTTTACTTTTATTTGAGATTTATTTCATTGTATATTTGGGATTTATTTTATTTGGTTTTATTTAATCTCATTTTAATTTTCTGTATTTTATTTTATTTTTACTTCAGTTTTTTTAAATTTATTTTACTTGATATCATTTCATGTTTTTATTTTATTTATTTATTTATTAATTTTCTTGTATGATTGTATTTAATTTTGTTTGATTGTCTTTTATGTTATAAGGTTCACGTTAGAGGAGGAGGGACAGGTTGGGTTTAGGCTGGGGGTTAAGGGTTAGGGTTAGGTGGAGAAGGAGACACAACCCTCCTGGGGGAGGACTGTGAGGGACTGGGACTCTGAGGGACTGTGAGGGGGGGTTAGGGCTGGAGATGGGTTAACTACATCCACATGAAGTGATCATATTTATACAAACTGTGTTAGGAACAGGGTCAGTGTTAGGAAAAGGGTCAGGGTTAGGAACAGGGTCAGGGTTAGGAACAGGGTCAGGGTTAGGAACAGGGTCAGTGTTAGGAACAGGGTCAGTGTTAGGAACAGGGTCAGTGTTAGGAACAGGGTCAAGGTTAGGAACAGGGTCAGGGTTAGGAGGACCAGTTGTCAATAGGGTTTAGTTCAGGTGAGGAAGGAGTTCATGTCATTATTCTTCCTTCTTTAAATACTGGACTGACTGGACACACAGTAGAATACTTGGATACTGGACACAGTAGAATACTTGGATACATGTGAACAGTCAGGAACATTCACCCTTTCTTGACAGATCCAGACTTTGTCCTTTCCCACTGGCTGATGGACGTGTCTTATAAAAACTGGAAGTGTCTTTGGGAGTTGAGTTCTTCTTCCTGTTCAGTCCATACAGGTCCATGTGTGTCCTGTGTAAGAACCAAGGTTATAATAGTTTTGGATTTTTAATTATACTTTAGTTTTAATTAGTTTTGACTTTTTTTCTCTTATTCAGTTAGTTTTAATTAGTTTTTAGAGCAGGTTTGTTAGTTTTTATTAGTTATCATTTTTTTCTGAATGCTTAGTTTTAGTTTAGTTTAGTTTAATATTAGTATTAGTTTTAGTTATTTCATATATTTTATCTTCCTCATCATCCTATTCAAAGTTATTAGTGAGGTGTGGATATGGGTTACCCTGGACACTTTATTTGGGGGTCAGGTTAGGGCGGCTCATGGACTGAGCAGAGACACAATGTACCGTACAATGTATAAATTAACTATAGCAGGTTGAGGGGGGGTGCAATCCATACACAACGTCACTTACGTGAAACAATGCAAAGATGTGCAAAGCATGAGAGGAGATGCACAAAGCAGCCAGCAGTTAAAGCAGATAGAAACATATATAAACCAGCTAATCAGCAGTTAAAGCAGATAGAAACATATATAAACCAGCTAACCAGCAGTTAAAGCAGATAGAAACATATATAAACCACCTAACCAGCAGTTAAAGCAGACAGAAACCTATTATAAACCAGCTAACCAGCAGTTAAAGCAGATAGAAACATATATAAACCAGCTAACCAGCAGTTAAAGCAGACAGAAACATATATAAACCAGCTAACAAGAAGTTAAAGCAGATAGAAACATATTATAAACCAGCTAACCAGCAGTTAAAGCAGATAGGAACATGTATAAACAAGATAACCAGCAGTTAAAGCAGATAGGAACATGTATAAACCAGATAACCAGCAGTTAAAGCAGACAGAAACATATTATAAACCAGCTAACCAGCAGTTAAAGCAGATAGAAACATATTATAAACCAGCTAACCAGCAGTTAAAGCAGATAGGAACATATATAAACCAGCTAACCAGCAGTTAAAGCAGACAGAAACATATATAAACCAGCTAACCAGCAGTTAAAGCAGACAGAAACATATATAAACCAGCTAACCAGCAGTTAAAGCAGATAGGAACATATGTAAACCAGCTAACCAGCAGTTAAAGCAGATAGGAACATATTATAAACCAGCTAACCAGCAGTTAAAGCAGATAGAAACATATATAAACCAGGTAACCAGCAGTTAAAGCAGATAGAAACATATATAAACCAGCAAACCAGCAGTTAAAGCAGAAAGAAACATATATAAACCAGCTAACCAGCAGTTAAAGCAGTTAGGAACATATATAAACCAGCAAACCAGCAGTTAAAGCAGATAGGAACCTATGATAAACCAGCTAACCAGCAGTTAAAGCAGATAGAAACATATATAAACCAGCTAACCAGCAGTTAAAACAGACAGAAACATATATAAACCAGCTAACCAGCAGTTAAAGCAGATAGGAACATATATAAACCAGCTAACCAGCAGTTAAAGCAGATAGAAACATATATAAACCAGCTAACCAGCAGTTAAAGCAGATAGGAACATATATAAACCAGCTAACCAGCAGTTAAAGCAGATAGAAACATATATAAACCAGCTAATCAGCAGTTAAAGCAGATATGAACCTATTATAAACCAGCTAACCAGCAGTTAAAGCAGATAGAAACATATATAAACCAGCTAACCAGCAGTTAAAGCAGATAGGAACCTATTATAAACCAGCAAACCAGCAGTTAAAGCAGAAAGAAACATATATAAACCAGCTAACCAGCAGTTAAAGCAGATAGGAACCTATTATAAACCAGCTAACCAGCAGTTAAAGCAGATAGAAACATATATAAACCAGCTAACCAGCAGTTAAAGCAGATAGAAACATATATAAACCAGCTAACCAGTAGTTAAAGCAGAAAGAAACATATATAAACCAGCTAACCAGCAGTTAAAGCAGATAGAAACATATTATAAACCCGCTAACCAGCAGTTAAAGCAGATAGGAACATGTATAAACCAGATAACCAGCAGTTAAAGCAGATAGGAACATGTATAAACCAGATAACCAGCAGTTAAAGCAGACAGAAACATATTATAAACCAGCTAACCAGCAGTTAAAGCAGATAGAAACATATATAAACCAGCTAACCAGCAGTTAAAGCAGATAGGAACATATATAAACCAGCAAACCAGCAGTTAAAGCAGATAGGAACCTATAATAAACCAGCTAACCAGCAGTTAAAGCAGATAGAAACATATATAAACCAGCTAACCAGCAGTTAAAGCAGACAGAAACATATATAAACCAGCTAACCAGCAGTTAAAGCAGATAGGAACATATATAAACCAGATAACCAGCAGTTAAAGCAGATAGAAACATATATAAACCAGCTAACCAGCAGTTAAAGCAGATAGGAACCTATTATAAACCAGCTAACCAGCAGTTAAAGCAGATAGAAACATATATAAACCAGCTAACCAGCAGTTAAAGCAGATAGGAACATATATAAACCAGCTAACCAGCAGTTAAAGCAGATAGAAACATATATAAACCAGCTAACCAGCAGTTAAAGCAGATAGGAACCTATTATAAACCAGCTAACCAGCAGTTAAAGCAGATAGAAACATATATAAACCAGCAAACCAGCAGTTAAAGCAGACAGAAACATATATAAACCAGCTAACCAGCAGTTAAAGCAGATAGAAACATATATAACCAGCTAACCAGCAGTTAAAGCAGATAGAAACATATATAAACCAGCAAACCAGCAGTTAAAGCAGATAGAAACATATATAAACCACCTAACCAGCAGTTAAAGCAGACAGAAACCTATTATAAACCAGCTAACCAGCAGTTAAAGCAGATAGAAAAATATTATAAACCAGCTAACCAGCAGTTAAAGATGATAGAAACATATATAAACCAGCTAACCAGCAGTTAAAGCAGATAGGAACATATATAAACCAGCTAACCAGCAGTTAAAGCAGATAGAAACATATATAAACCAGCTAACCAGCAGTTAAAGCAGATAGAAACATATTATAAACCAGCAAACCAGCAGTTAAAGCAGATAGGAACATGTATAAACCAGCTAACCAGCAATTAAAGCAGACAGAAACATATATAAACCAGCTAACCAGCAGTTAAAGCAGATAGGAACATATATAAACCAGCTAACCAGCAGTTAAAGCAGACAGAAACATATATAAACCAGCTAACCAGCAGTTAAAGCAGACAGAAACATATATAAACCAGCTAACCAGCAGTTAAAGCAGATAGGAACATATATAAACCAGCTAACCAGCAGTTAAAGCAGATAGGAACATATGTAAACCAGCTAACCAGCAGTTAAAGCAGATAGGAACATATTATAAACCAGCTAACCAGCAGTTAAAGCAGATAGAAACATATATAAACCAGCTAACCAGCAGTTAAAGCAGATAGAAACATATATAAACCAGCAAACCAGCAGTTAAAGCAGAAAGAAACATATATAAACCAGCCAACCAGCAGTTAAAGCAGATAGGAACATATATAACCAGCTAACGAGCAGTTAAAGCAGATAGAAACATATATAAACCAGCTAACAAGAAGTTAAAGCAGATAGAAACATATTATAAACCAGCTAACCAGCAGTTAAAGCAGATAGGAACATGTATAAACAAGATAACCAGCAGTTAAAGCAGATAGGAACATGTATAAACCAGATAACCAGCAGTTAAAGCAGACAGAAACATATTATAAACCAGCTAACCAGCAGTTAAAGCAGATAGAAACATATTATAAACCAGCTAACCAGCAGTTAAAGCAGATAGGAACATATATAAACCAGCTAACCAGCAGTTAAAGCAGACAGAAACATATATAAACCAGCTAACCAGCAGTTAAAGCAGACAGAAACATATATAAACCAGCTAACCAGCAGTTAAAGCAGATAGGAACATATGTAAACCAGCTAACCAGCAGTTAAAGCAGATAGGAACATATTATAAACCAGCTAACCAGCAGTTAAAGCAGATAGAAACATATATAAACCAGGTAACCAGCAGTTAAAGCAGATAGAAACATATATAAACCAGCAAACCAGCAGTTAAAGCAGAAAGAAACATATATAAACCAGCTAACCAGCAGTTAAAGCAGTTAGGAACATATATAAACCAGCAAACCAGCAGTTAAAGCAGATAGGAACCTATGATAAACCAGCTAACCAGCAGTTAAAGCAGATAGAAACATATATAAACCAGCTAATCAGCAGTTAAAGCAGATATGAACCTATTATAAACCAGCTAACCAGCAGTTAAAGCAGATAGAAACATATATAAACCAGCTAACCAGCAGTTAAAGCAGATAGGAACCTATTATAAACCAGCAAACCAGCAGTTAAAGCAGAAAGAAACATATATAAACCAGCTAACCAGCAGTTAAAGCAGATAGGAACCTATTATAAACCAGCTAACCAGCAGTTAAAGCAGATAGAAACATATATAAACCAGCTAACCAGCAGTTAAAGCAGATAGAAACATATATAAACCAGCTAACCAGTAGTTAAAGCAGAAAGAAACATATATAAACCAGCTAACCAGCAGTTAAAGCAGATAGAAACATATTATAAACCCGCTAACCAGCAGTTAAAGCAGATAGGAACATGTATAAACCAGATAACCAGCAGTTAAAGCAGATAGGAACATGTATAAACCAGATAACCAGCAGTTAAAGCAGACAGAAACATATTATAAACCAGCTAACCAGCAGTTAAAGCAGATAGAAACATATATAAACCAGCTAACCAGCAGTTAAAGCAGATAGGAACATATATAAACCAGCAAACCAGCAGTTAAAGCAGATAGGAACCTATAATAAACCAGCTAACCAGCAGTTAAAGCAGATAGAAACATATATAAACCAGCTAACCAGCAGTTAAAGCAGACAGAAACATATATAAACCAGCTAACCAGCAGTTAAAGCAGATAGGAACATATATAAACCAGATAACCAGCAGTTAAAGCAGATAGAAACATATATAAACCAGCTAACCAGCAGTTAAAGCAGATAGGAACCTATTATAAACCAGCTAACCAGCAGTTAAAGCAGATAGAAACATATATAAACCAGCTAACCAGCAGTTAAAGCAGATAGGAACATATATAAACCAGCTAACCAGCAGTTAAAGCAGATAGAAACATATATAAACCAGCTAACCAGCAGTTAAAGCAGATAGGAACCTATTATAAACCAGCTAACCAGCAGTTAAAGCAGATAGAAACATATATAAACCAGCAAACCAGCAGTTAAAGCAGACAGAAACATATATAAACCAGCTAACCAGCAGTTAAAGCAGATAGAAACATATATAACCAGCTAACCAGCAGTTAAAGCAGATAGAAACATATATAAACCAGCAAACCAGCAGTTAAAGCAGATAGAAACATATATAAACCACCTAACCAGCAGTTAAAGCAGACAGAAACCTATTATAAACCAGCTAACCAGCAGTTAAAGCAGATAGAAAAATATTATAAACCAGCTAACCAGCAGTTAAAGATGATAGAAACATATATAAACCAGCTAACCAGCAGTTAAAGCAGATAGGAACATATATAAACCAGCATACCAGCAGTTAAAGCAGATAGAAACATATTATAAACCAGCAAACCAGCAGTTAAAGCAGATAGGAACATGTATAAACCAGCTAACCAGCAATTAAAGCAGACAGAAACATATATAAACCAGCTAACCAGCAGTTAAAGCAGATAGGAACATATATAAACCAGCTAACCAGCAGTTAAAGCAGACAGAAACATATATAAACCAGCTAACCAGCAGTTAAAGCAGACAGAAACATATATAAACCAGCTAACCAGCAGTTAAAGCAGATAGGAACATATATAAACCAGCTAACCAGCAGTTAAAGCAGATAGGAACATATGTAAACCAGCTAACCAGCAGTTAAAGCAGATAGGAACATATTATAAACCAGCTAACCAGCAGTTAAAGCAGATAGAAACATATATAAACCAGCTAACCAGCAGTTAAAGCAGATAGAAACATATATAAACCAGCAAACCAGCAGTTAAAGCAGAAAGAAACATATATAAACCAGCCAACCAGCAGTTAAAGCAGATAGGAACATATATAACCAGCTAACGAGCAGATAAAGCAGATAGAAACATATATAAACCAGCTAACAAGAAGTTAAAGCAGATAGAAACATATTATAAACCAGCTAACCAGCAGTTAAAGCAGATAGGAACATGTATAAACAAGATAACCAGCAGTTAAAGCAGATAGGAACATGTATAAACCAGATAACCAGCAGTTAAAGCAGACAGAAACATATTATAAACCAGCTAACCAGCAGTTAAAGCAGATAGAAACATATTATAAACCAGCTAACCAGCAGTTAAAGCAGATAGGAACATATATAAACCAGCTAACCAGCAGTTAAAGCAGACAGAAACATATATAAACCAGCTAACCAGCAGTTAAAGTAGACAGAAACATATATAAACCAGCTAACCAGCAGTTAAAGCAGATAGGAACATATGTAAACCAGCTAACCAGCAGTTAAAGCAGATAGGAACATATTATAAACCAGCTAACCAGCAGTTAAAGCAGATAGAAACATATATAAACCAGGTAACCAGCAGTTAAAGCAGATAGAAACATATATAAACCAGCAAACCAGCAGTTAAAGCAGAAAGAAACATATATAACCAGCTAACCAGCAGTTAAAGCAGATAGGAACATATATAAACCAGCAAACCAGCAGTTAAAGCAGATAGGAACCTATGATAAACCAGCTAACCAGCAGTTAAAGCAGATAGAAACATATATAAACCAGCTAACCAGCAGTTAAAGCAGACAGAAACATATATAAACCAGCTAACCAGCAGTTAAAGCAGATAGGAACATATATAAACCAGCTAACCAGCAGTTAAAGCAGATAGAAACATATATAAACCAGCTAACCAGCAGTTAAAGCAGATAGGAACATATATAAACCAGCTAACCAGCAGTTAAAGCAGATAGAAACATATATAAACCAGCTAACCAGCAGTTAAAGCAGATATGAACCTATTATAAC